>NC_036858.1:43438652-43528031 GCF_002910315.2 Salvelinus sp. IW2-2015
GTTTATGGTTCATTGAACAAGCATGGGAAACAGTGTTTAAACCCTTTACAATGAAGATCTGTGAAGTTATTTGGATTTTTACGAATTATCTTTGAAAGACAGGGTTCTGAAAAAGGGACGTTTCTTTTTTTGCTGAGTTTACATGATGAGTCCTCTATCTATCTCTGTGACAACAGGCACAACTCCGATATTTAATGTTCTATATAAATTTGACGAAATTACACATGCGTCCACTTATATCAGTGAATTTGTAAGAAGCTAACCACTAAGAAACTTCTATTCAATCAAATAAGCCTCATGTAGCAAATTAGCAATTACAATTTGTGTTAACCAAATTTAAACTCATTGACCATACAAAAATTCCTCACTTCGTGGGCTTATTTTAGTGGACAGATTTTAGGCAGAGTAAAACCTCTCGCCTTTTCCTCTCTGCTACCACTCATTTCACAAATCGTTGTCCCTTATTGCTTTCAAAGTGTCTTTGAACCGAAGCCCACACGAGTGGAGAGCAAGAGTTCTAAGAGAGCATGAACATACTTGTTTGCGGTGTGACTTTTATTGGCCAATAAAGCCTTTTACAGAAGATGAAATTCAAATGGGAAATGCATGAAATATCGCTATTAACCTTCTTGCTGACAATTGTTTTCTTTTTCTTTACTGATCAGCAAACTATTTGAACAGGCAGATGAAAGGCCACCCCAACCTCATCACTATAACCTCAGGGCCCTTTTCTTATCACTGAACTCTCCTTGACCCTGAGCCGTCCTCTGAAAAGCCTCTCCCTCTTGATTATAAATAATACCAATGGGCTGCTAATAGGTAATCTGATTGAGAGTTAGGTGGACTGATATGGTTCAACGAGGGGGCAAGAGTGCACCAGACATGCAAATTACATTATAAGTGTTTTCATCCACCCTGGTACAAAGTGAAAAGTCACATTTTTACCCACACGAGGAGAAGCAAGCGGGGGAAGGTATCTGTTTAAGTGATATTTACCTTTTCCTTGTCTTTTCATTCCCACTATTTTGCCACACTTGCCCTATTTACAGCCTGGTTCAGCCTATTAGCTATGTGTGTGTGTGTGTGTGTGTGTGTGTGTGTGTGTGTGTGTGTGTGTGTGTGTGTGTGTGTGTGTGTGTGTGTGGTTTGTGGTGGTGTGGTGGTGTGTTTGTGTGTGTGGTGTGTGTGCGCGTGCGTGCTGGCTTGACTACAGTGCATTCGGCTTGACTGTGCAGCCTCGCAGGGTAGTTATGATGGTCTAATCATGGTCAGAGAGGAACAAATCAATAAATCAAGTATATSCAAACCATTTAAAGAACATCTTGAGATCACAAAAATACTTTAAATAAACGTTGAGGGATAAATATTTACTAGTATTTTAAGACTCACCATTCAGGCTTCCCATGAAGTCACATGCCTATCCTCTCCACACTCATCTGGAGGGTCTAACATCCTGTCCCTCTGTGTCGCCTTTGGATTCCAATTCATCACCGTTGACATTGTCTAACGTCATTTGGGGTCTTATTATGCGTAAGTGTAATAGTTATTGTACCATGGAGTGAATGTACACTGACGTGTGCTAGAAGAATGGGCATACAACTAGATCCATAGTGTGATACAATAACAGGAAGTGGTGCCAATAACTGCACATGTATATTTCTTCAAGCAATTGAACCAACAATGATTTATTTGGGGATGGAGGAACATTTGACATGAAAACATTGAGCTCTGACAATGTGGAAAAATTGAAATGGTTTTGATTTAGACAGATTTAAAAGTGAAAAATCCACTATTCATAATAATAGTACATTTATTTTATTGAAAACATTCCAAATGCAACAATACAGTTAAGCTGCATGAAAATTATCAAGTACAGATGAAAAACAATTACATTTCAAAATATACATAAAATTATGTCTCAAAACTATCGAAGTGCATCAACCTGAAGTGCTTCTAAAAATGTTGCTTTTACAATGCTAGTGGGGTTTACATAAATATCTCTATTACAAAATATATGTAATATACATGATACGTCTATCTTAAATATTAACAAGTGTATTTACATAAATGTGAATTTTTCACTATCAGTTGTTCTGGATACATTTGTCACCATATCTGCTGAACTTTGTGGGCAGATTGTCCACTGGATAAACGGTTGGGCCTGTTTTCATTGTCGGGGGTCCGTTTAACAGAGTCCAGTCACATCTGGTGACCACCTCGACCAGGAACACCTTTAGTACAACTTTAGCAAACTCTTTACCCACACATGTCCTCGCACCACCCCCAAATGGGATGTAKCCGAACCGGGAGGAGTCATCTGGTGACTTGTCCAAGAACCTCTCTGGCTGAAACTCCTCCTTGTTCATAAGTGTATCCAGCACATCGTGTGTGTCACAGATGCTGTAGATGACTTTCCAACCCTTGGGAATCTGGTATCCCTGAGGAAACACACTTTAGGTTGTTAGGTGGGGTGGGTATGGCAATGACTTCCAACAATTTTCTTCCAATCATTATACATAGAGCTGCTACCATGTTGTAATGATATATTTGTAGAAAAACGCATATACTATAACAGTACATGGTTTCCATTTTGTGGCTCTCAAAACACAATCAATTATGCCTCCTTTAAACTTTTAGCCTAAAATCTTGTGTAAATGTAATTTCAGATGCTACAACATAGGTTTACTTACATTGAGCTCAAATGTCTTCAGTGCCACACGGAAGCCACCAGGGACAGGAGGGTTTATACGGAGAGTTTCTTTGATGACACAGCTGGTGTACTTCAACTGTTCCAACAACTCAATACTCAGTGGTTTGTCCTCAGATTGGGCTCCCAACAAATGCTGGAAAAATATGTATATATTATAAACACATAGATAGGGGGACATAAATCTCACAAGTGAGATGTACAGCAAATTCAATCAATTAAATATAGCCCTAGATTTGGAAGAATATAATTTATAAATACTTTAATGAGAGTTGTGTCTAATCTTAATCTCATCATAACCCAAAAAAGATGGGCCTCCATTGACTATTCTTTTGTTGTCATGGAAGACTTTGTAAACAAATGATTTATGGTTTCAAATCATGTTAAATAAATGTTGTGCCATGTCATTGGCATAACAAGAATCAAGTGCCATATACAATGTTGTCGTGTTGTCTTTTGATGATAGAGTGATACCAACCTTCTCCTGAAGCTCATGGCGCATTTTACGCATGACATGTGCATGCAGCCCGAGAAACATCACCAGAGAGGTCGCAGTGCTCGCTGTCGTCTCGTGGCCACCGAATAGCAATTCTGTGGCAGACTCTTTTATCTCCTGAGGGAAACAAATAAAGAACGGTTCATGGAGTAATTGACAGTGTATAGAATCAAATTGCTAAATGAAAGGCATCTGGTTACCTCCATGCTTAGTCGCTCCTCGTTCCTCTCTCCATTCTCAATCAATAACTGCAGAGCATCTTTATAGTTATTGTTGTTATCAATATTGGACAGCTTATTTTTGATGTTTTGCTCTATCTTTGAGTGGATGATGTTGCGTGCTCTCAGACCCTAAATTGAATGGTGAAAAATATCGGTCAAAAATTTTGCGCGCACACTGGAGCCCCATGTGATGCAGGCCAGGGCTGTTTTAATCAATCAATCTTATKATTTGACAGACAACTTACCCGGTACAAGCCGCTGAAAGGAACATCGATTGGTAGGGAGAAAAGGTTATTTATCATTTCTTTGAACGCTTCCACTAATTCCAGCTCGTCGGTCTTTGTTTGCTCGGGCTCGAAGCCAAGCAGGATCCTCATTGCGATGCGGAACATGAGGCGCTTCATCTCTGGGTACACTAGCACACAAGAGTCGCTTTGCAGCCAGCTATGCACTGCGCATCTCACCTCCTCCCGGATCACAGGAATATACTCTTTCAGGGCTTCTCCAGAAAAGGCTTTCATGATCGCCTGTAGGCAAACAGGAGAGAGCGCTTTAAGGGCACGTTATAAGGACACCGCTGTGAAAAGGCAAGGTAAATTACAATTTTGTTTTTCATCGTAAGCATAAACCATGAGCTTCCTACACAGACATGTAGGTTACTCTACGTATTTCCTACCTTTTTCTTGCTCTTGTGGAGCGCGCCATGCGCATTGGAGAGGGCGTGCGACCCGAGAATGAGTCGCACTGATGCTGGCCACTGAGCCGCGACCAATTTGTGTTCGGACATCAGAATCTGTTTCACATGTTCTGAACCCATTACCCGCACCGTGGGACTCCCAAAGAGATGCGTCTTATAAATATATCCATATTTCTGCCGTTTTATTTTTAGGAATTTTCTTCTCTAGAAATATAAATAAGAAGAATAATGGATGAATTGATACTGTAAATGTCATTCATACAAATGGCTTGAATTAGGCTACATAACAATCTTTCAATTTATTCAATAGCATACTGTTTTCTGGTAGGACATTTGAGCCTGATGCATAACCCTAACAATAACTAATCAATAGCAGCCTGATGCACACTGCAAATATAGGGAGGAACTGCGTTTTCAGTTTGTTTCCATCATCAGTTACCTGTAGGACCATCTGAAGCGTCTCGCCAAGGAAGGGCAGTCCCATGGTACCCGGAGGAAGAGGACTCTGACAGGTTGGATCACTTCCACTAATGACGTACATTTCCCACAGTTTCATCGCGGTCACGATCAGGAGGAGTGGGAGCAGGAGAGTGCAAAGACATGTTACGAATAACGTGTAGAAACTCATCTCGAGGAGAAGTGTACGGGTGGACTGCAGGAGTGGACTGGTATGTCTCACCCTCCATTCTGCGCTTTTATACGCCCGTTTCCCCCCAACTATTTGCCCCATCTTACCTTGGGTCAGACAAATTAGTTCACTCAGAGTTCATATTTAATTGTGCAGCTCTTGCTCGCGCGCCCCGTGCTCCGCCCACAGCGGACAGGCCCGAATGTTTAACCATTTCTTGGGTGCGCATAGGCTACCACCTATACAGTAGCCCCACAACAGAATGCAAGCCTTTGGCTTTGAAAATGACCTCTTCGGCTACCCAATTATCGTGTTCTTAATTTACAGCGTGCACGCATCACTGTAGTTGTGTTAGGGTCTACATAGTATGAGACTAATCGGGCTTGATTACTTTAGAAAATGTATTATACTTCCCATGAAGAGGACACCCAGGCTTGACGCATGCGTCAGTAGGCTATGAGAAGCGTTGCTTCTGTGTTCACTGTGTATGCATATCAATGCATTGTGTTATATTTTTCAAACGGCAATGAATTAATGTTTTGTATTTAGTTTAGGCTACACAATGGGCTTACAGTTAATTAATATATTACTTTGAAATGGTGATGCCATCTAACACTRTACACATCACCATCCTCTTTGGACCCTCTGTTTAAAACCCATGACCGCAGCGCGATTCCAACAGAGGTGGGGGCAGTGACGCTCTATCCCATTCCCATGCGCTGACCTGCATGTGACCTACAACACGGACGGTGACATCCGTGTGAACTCCGGCGCCAAAATGTCGCCAAGTTCACTGTCCATCAAATAACGAGTTACAGGGCCCTATAACACACATAATTAGAGAGGGGTTCGCGTCATTACAGTCTTACAGTCATCTATTCTGTCTATCATGACAATCAAATTGAGGTCATAATTATACCATCTCTCAATCTAGGCCAAATGAGATCAGGATTTCATACAGGTTTTCCAATGTCTGAATTAACCCATAGGGAATATAGCCTACAATTTAGCATAATTTAAACCTTTTTGAAGATAATTTGAAAAGGGTAATTTTACTCTGTTTGTTTTAACTTGGTTAAATTGTGTTTGTGTGTGGGGGGGGGGGGGGGGGTAAATAATTTCCGTAATCTATAGAGGAAATTCAGATAGTGAGCTATTGGTTTACCATTCTTTGCTGTGAAAATGATGCTGTGAAATAGCATTGGTGTTGTGATCACAGCCTGTGAAGTGCAGCTAACAAAGCCGTCAACTAAATTGAGGGTCAATAGGGCAAAGTTAACTGGTTCACTAAAGGGTCACACTGCCATCCGAGTTCACTCTGAAGGTGTAATCTCTTGCAGGTTCAGTTCATCTTCGGGGGCGGAGCCTGTCAGATGATATGCAAATCTTCCTTTTGGTTATGGAATTTATTGTTATGAGTTGGTGAACGAAAACAGACCCAATTAAGAATAAGACTTTACACTTTACGCTAACAATTGACTATATTTCGGCATATCCAATTAAAAACATACAATATTTCATGAAAGATTGAATAGGTTATACTGTGGTAATACTGGCACACTTTCAAATGTCATATGATTAAAACCTTAACCATTTTATCTATGAACAAGTTCATATTTTTCTTTTAATAGAACGGGAATCTATTAATTGTGGTTAACATGATGGCAACAATTGCACATTTTGTCATGGTGGAATTTCCTATCCAATGGCAAAAATACACCTTTTTGCAATTGAATCTTTACATCGTTCTATAGATAATACGAGCAATACACAAAACAATACACATATTGAATCAATAGGACAAATACTGTATATACACACTCCGTAAAGGAGAAAAAGTGCTATCTCCTTCCATGAATCCATCTTAATTAACTGAGTCATTTCACAGCGCCTCCATTATGCTTCAACATCAACAAGCGATTATTTATAAAGATGACACATGTAATAATAATTGGTTATATTCTCTAGGTAACGTTATATAATTGCATTTTGATGTATAGCCTCTAAATAATCGAATAAAAGCTTCAGGCCTATATGGTTTGTTTTAACGGTCTATGCTTTACATTAGTTAATGTCTTATGATATCTAAATAACTAGGTCTATTCATAATTATTCCATCTTAACACAGACTTAGCCGAAATGTTCTATAAATAAAGCTTATTTGTACTACTTCATTTTATACACACATAACATAGCCTACTGTTGGCCTATATCTCATTTATATCTACTCACATAGGCCTACTGCACATAAACACATACATTTTGAAGGTATTTCTAAATGTTTTTCGTGGAGACCAAGTGCAAGATCTGTAAGACAGTTTCGCATTATAGACGGACATTATAGACGCACATCCTGAGCACAGATAATGTTTGTTCTGAGAAGAAAGCCCTACTCGTCCATTATATATTGCATTAGGGTGCTTAAAAATGATATATAATCTTTCGATTTGCTATGTTATAAAGTGAGCGCCCGGATGTCCGTGAACAATAGCAAAAGTTTCCCGTAACCTTTCCCAGTGGGTGAAAAAAGGCGATCTTGGCGATAAGCAGGTCATCGAAGGTCACTGGCACCATGCCTTGCTTCCACTCTTCAATGACCACCATGTTTCTACCATTTCCACGATATTCGGAACGAAGAGGAAAGGTTTCTTGACTATGTATTCTGATTTAATAACTTAATATTGCAATTGCGAAAAGTTCATGAGCTTAATGTCTTTAATAACACAATTACTTATCTAAACTCTATCGGAGTAGGCTATCGTAATTGAAATGCACATGCAGTCCATTGACGGGATGGACTATTGGCACCGTCTGCATCTTGGGGAATGTATCCGTGGCGAGGGTCCATTTGCACGTGCCAATCACCTCAACGGCCAGGGTTTTTAATATAATTTGGGCAAGTTCCTTTCCGACACAACTCCTTATTCCGCCACCAAATGGAACGTAATTAAAGCGCCCAGTCTTGCTCTCTTCACGCTCGGAACCGAAGCGGTCTGGGTCGAAGATCTCAGGGCTCTGGAACACTGCAGCTGTCTCATGTGTGTCTCGGATGCTGTACATCACACTCCATCCTTTAGGGATCTGGTAGCCCTTGGAAGAGAGCCAAAACAAAAATTCAAACTTCAACACAATCCTGACAAGATAAAAAGTCGCTATTGGCAAGTGAAACCTCTTTATGGTCAGATTTAATGCTCGTTGACGTTCTGAAATGTTAAGGCAGTATCATCTGTATCTCACAACATATCACATAGACGATAAACATAAATCAATTGTAAGTTAATCAGTATTAATCAAGTTTTAATAACCGACTAGAATACATCTCATTGTATCCATCCTTGGGCAAATGGCCTAATAGAGGATATCCAGACGGCTTCAAAGTTATTTCCGCTTTTAACCGAGTGATCTCAGTTCCAGTTCACTCTATCCCTCATCTCAAATCATAGCCTACGTGAATCTATTGGTAACTTTATGGAGCAATGATTGGGAGATGCACTTGAACGCACACGCATTGTGGTCAATTGAAAACTCACCCAATTAAAATACTGAAATAGCGTTGTATATGCTTTCGAATTATGGTTTATGTTCTAGCCAGTTGAGGGACTAATTTCCCGACATCACAGTAGATCGAATGTATTATAATGGTGTGTGGCCTGTTCATGGGGTTTATCTAAGGTCAGCTTCCATAGTGCGCATCCGCCGTGCTCAAGAAGCTCGCGTARGATATACTTACGTCCAATTCGAATGTTTGCAGCACTGTCCTGTATCCTCCAGATACRGGCGGGAGAAACCGCAGCACCTCCTTGACGACACAGTCAATGTAACGGAGCTGGCTCAGTTTCTCCATAGTTAAGCAAGGGATATGAGACCGAGAACACGGTGCCTCTTCGTTTTCATCCGGTGCGCAATGAAAAGTCCCGCTCCCATTCATCAAGGGGGTGGTCTCTGCGTCCAGAGGCCGATGTTCCCCTTGTTCGACCGCAAGAGGACATTTCAGACCATTTTCTTTTCCGGAGCAGCCCTGGGCGCTGTGTGCGTCGTAGCCGAGACCCTCTGACTCCAGCTCTATCTGGGCTTTCTCCACCACAGCGGGGTGCCGCAGGAGCTGAAGAATAAGCGAAGTGGAAGCACTGGCCGTAGTTGAGTGAGCAGCAAATATTAACTCCACCGCGGTTTCCTAGACACCAGAGACAGAACACAATTAACKTTTTATTTAGGCTACAACATTGGGCATTTGCTTTGGTGATCCAAAGTAAATAATTGGTTATTTCAAAATACTAGGCTATAAACTTCCAAATAAGACTATACAATGGAAAATGTGGGATGTTGTGTATTACATGTATATAGCCAAAGCAGAATGGATAAACAGAAAAAGACTGGGCTGTTTTTTTAAACTATAATTTACCTTCAACTCCTGCATGCTCAGTTCATGTCCGTTTTCCTTGGCACTGCTCAACATGTAATCGAAAGCGTCATAGTACTCCTCAGACTGTTGTTTCTGCATTTTCTCCTCTATGATTTTCTGCATGCACGTATGAAGGATTTCCCTGGCTTTAATTCCCTGAGAAGAAAACATAAATCCGCATAGTCTTATCGATATTTAGCTGCCTTGATGGGATATTTCCATCCAGTGTTTGACATTCTATTATATGTATAATTGCCCATTCGGTTGTAATAATACATTTGGATGTGCAAGTTTTTTGTTTTCCATGCAAGTTATTAACTAAAGCAAAATAGTTCGTCATGCCACACCATACAATATGACTTAGGCTACAATTGTTTTTTGATAACATGTAAAGATATTGATAATACATAAGAGTTATCATTTCGGGGTTATCATTTCTCTGCATTATCCAAACCTTTTAACAAATATTAAAACATAAATAACATATGCGAATAATTTTACAGCATTATAACATTGTTGGCTATAGGCCTACTCACTTTGCGGAGGCCACTCATAGGTGCGTCAATTGGTAATGAGAAGAGGTTGTTCATGAGTTGCTCAAAGATCTTAGACAGGTATACTATGCGTTTTTCCTCCATCTTCAGTCCCAACAAGACTCTGACTGCAATGCGAAATGTGAGAGATTTGGCTGCGACGTAAACATCCACTGGGCCAGGCTCCGAGCACCACTTTGCAATTTCAGACTTGACAATATCTTGCAAGCGGGGTAGGTAAGTCTCCAAGGCCCCGCGGCTAAACACTTTTGCTAAGATCTTAAAGGAAAGGAAAGCATAATAAAAAGTTAGCACCTGGTTGGTACAAGGTACTCCAGACAACAATTGAATAATACTTGAAACGAAATTAATTATGCCTATACTTATCTATTTATTACCTATGCTCTATGTAAAAACTCAATAACAACAGCAGGAAATTAAATGCATATTTTATTGCCTTGATTTCTCTCTCTGGCAAGTAATAGGCCTATCCGGCATTTCCTTTGAAGATGCGTTCAGTTTGCAGGCCTAGAAGATGACCATACCTCACCAAGTTGTCTCCGGTAGACTATACGCTTATGAGACATTTTGATGTAATCGATTTTACTAATCGTTTTTACTAATCTTCTTTTCATCCTTACTTTTCTCTTCTTCTTGTGTAGCTCTCCGATAGAGTTGACCAGGGTGTTTGGTCCCAGGATAATCCGGGTGCTCTGGGGCCACTGCGTACAGACCAAGTTGTGTTCTCCAAGCAAGATTTTACGGATGTTTTCTGCACCAGTTACCCGGATAACAGGCTTTCCTAAAAGGTGAGTTTTAAAAACGTTGCCATGCTTCTCTCTCCTGGAGATGTGGAAGTTGGATCCCTGTCATAAAACACAAACACACACAAAAGCTGTAAAGGGGGTGTTCATTTCACGTGTACTATAGAGGGCGCGTAGCCTTATGGCTATACCCGTGCCTCTTAGTTTACGCCCAGTCTGGAAGCAGAATGCATTCCTACAGGAAAGCGGTGTGGAAGTGAAGTGAAAACGTCTGTTTTCACCGCAAGAATGAATTACATGCGCTCATCAAGTCCACACATGTATAGTTCCATGGACACATTATCTAGGCCTACTGAACTGAGATCCAATGTTTTTTTTAAATAAGTTGTGTACTGTTTTTTTGTTTACATAATCTTTTAATTACACTAATTGCATGAGATAAAGCAACCTTTTTGAACACAAACCAAATTCTTTAGCTCAACACATGCATGGTGACATACGTCGCGTAAAGGCCTATAGCCTATCTTAGAACGCTAGTAAAAAACGCAACACTCCTCATACCTGAAACAGCCAGTGGAAAGTTTCTCCCACCAGCGGCCAGCCCATGGATCCATTGGGTAGCGGGAACTTGCACTCCTTGTCCCGCATAATGGTCCACCTGAAAGTCCACAGTTGCCTGGAGACGGCAAGCAGGATCAGGGCGGAGAGCACAGACATGAGCGCTGTGAGCAGCGCTGACAAGTGACTGAGCTCCAGAAGGAACATTTCCAAACATCCACGTGCTACTGTGCAAACTCTGACGCGTGCTTCTTTTCTCTGTCCAGGAGAGAGAAAACATTTCATTGGAAACAAACAAAAAAACGTTCATAGAGCTTTTAGGTTGAAATTGTTTCTAATGCAACTTATTTCACTTGTAAGATGTCAGACACATATTTATATGGCAAGCCTGGTTTCTGATAATTATGCAGAATAAATGGTTGAAATAAGCTTAACGAAATTAAATAGGCTAAACGATATTAAATCTACTGGAACTCTCCTTCATTCCGCCTCCATTTACTTCCCCTTGAATGAAGAGAAACGGACAAGTATTCCAAAAACTTTTACAGGTTACATGCGCCGGCTTGTCTATTTATGTGCGTTTATACAGTCCAGGGGGCTCAATAACCCCAAGGCGTCCCGCGTTTACAGTGCATGGTAGGTAATAAATCAGACAAAAGCGGGGGGATAAATTCACATTGATTGAAATACAGTACAGTTGGCCAACGCATCCAAGGCGGATGCTGACTAAGAATAATAGTTTATACCTTTAAAAAAGTAGCCTAGATTAAAAGTGTTTGAAGCGTGAGAAAACACCAAAACACCACATAAAACAACTCGAATATTGAAGAAGGGCATGTACCTCGTCTTACCTCGTCTTAAATGTAGAACCAAGTCGCTGACAGCAGCGAGAAACTCCAAACGTTTTCCTCCACAATGTATGGTTTGCACTGCGCTTTATAAATATTTGAACACTACATGATCCACCTTCGCAGATGACGTATAACGTTGTTTTGAATATCTAAAGAGCTTGACACATCGCCAGGATTGGAGAAAAGTTTGTGATCATATAGCACTCGGAGATTGAGTGAGCGCGAGCGGGGCGTCTTTGAAAGAGCGTGTAGGGTATGTGGATCGAATGGCAGCGGATTGAGGAGACAGGTAACCAACCAATCGCTGAAATCCCTCAGTTTGACTGACTCTTCAGTTCACATAGACCAGTCCTCAATAGGTATGGACATGGTGCAATGCCTCTGTATTGCCTGCGTGAAAAATAATAGATTTAGGCCAACACATTAACAATAACCTGAACGAGTTGTCATACTTTCAAGATGAATTAAACCTGCAAAATCATATAACTATTTATCCGAGAAAAAATATTGCCTATTTACATTTTCTATAACTTAATCTAACGGGAGTAAATTATCCCAAATCTAGGTTTCGGGATGATTTGTCCTGTAACTTTACGCAGTTGAATTTCTTCCTATTTAATGGTCAAATCACAGACCAAAAGTGTTAAGTTAAAGGCACAATTGACCATTTTAGATACTATATWAAAAAAAATCTAAATAAATGTCAATATAAAACATATTAAATTTCCATAAAAACTTTGGAGAACGCTTTAGGCGCGGTTGAGTTAACATTCTTCTGATTATAAATGGGTTTCCTCTCATATTCACTGTTGATGAGTGATGGCTGGGTGGAAGCGTTCCCCAGAGATGCCGATCACCCGGTTACCTCAGTTCTTCCAGGTGTGTTCCTTTTCCATTCACGGAAAAGAAGGAACACCTGTTGCACAGTTTGGATTGGAGGCCAAATTCGCCACCTGAATGGTAAAACAAAGTATTTCAATACAAGAGGGTAGCCTAAAGTCTCATCATTTTAATTGCAAATATTTGTATCTAGTGAAAGAAATCGAAAAAAAAAGGATAAATGATGAAATGATAAAATAGATATATGCGTTGCAAAAAATTCTGTCATGTGTTTTTTATTGTGAGATGAAAATTGTGATTTTATCTTCAGGGGGATTTTAAGTATAATTTCAGACTTTGGCTTCACATTGTAAACAGTTAATTATCCAACGTTGTCACTCTCTACGATAATTTGGTGTGTTATGACCAATTCTAGCTAAATCTATATGGCCGATGAACATGTTTGGACACTTTTTTGTATAGCCAACAAGGGTCACGTAATTTTCACCATTAGGACCTGTTAAGTACCAATAAACTATTAACAGTTAGCCTTAATAACGGATGTTGTAACAGTTATATTAACCATTTCCCAATTTTTCTCATAAGCCTGTTATACACCCTATGTGGAGGGCACCAGTAGAAGGATGCACTATTAACACATTTTCATTGAGCCTTCTATGGCGAAAGCTATGTCATAGTGCGTATGTGCCACTTAAAGTGGTGCTGACAACGTTTTAACTACTTTGCAGATATTAAAAAAACAGACAATCATAATATCAGTAAAAAATATCAAATTCCCAGTTTATGCAAAACACGACTTTATTACTGGTTTTACAAATAGGTTCCCGTTGACTCAAAATTCCATGACATAGAGTAAGACTAATTAATTTAAATTGTGAAATTATGGCCTGGGGTGTCATTTAAATGTTTTTATTTCCATGGAAATTTCCTGCCATCCACTATAGGGCAACGCTAACACCTTTTACCATCTATTTGTCTCAAGGTTGGGGTTGAGGGTGCTATGGCTCTGATGATCGCAGGTTTAATCCCAATGCCAGGCACTTGTTTTAACCCTATCCTAAACCTTAACCCTTACCTTAACAATTTTCAATTAGTACCCAACCTTAACCGTTAGTTCAATTCGGTTCTTTTTGTTTTAACTGTTGCACGGTTTGACTGACAGCTAACATATGGGAAAATAATGTATGGCGTAATTAAAACGGCAACACAGTCCATAATCTACACTGTAAAAAGGCAAATTTAACCAATTGCTTAATCAGCGTTGTTCTGTGAGTTGAGTGGCCTCATTATCATATTTCCCAGTATGCTCTATTGCTGGTTTATTTTTTAGAATTGTTTGTTTCAATACCTGTGTTTTTGCATGTACATTGATTGGTTGTATAATCTTATCCTACACAAACATAAATTACATTTTTCTAAACTAATCCAATTTGTTAGTAGTTGGACTTCTTACAGTTTATATGATTTGGGTGTTCTCAATAATCAATCTTCCCTACCCCAGCAGTCATCAAAGCAGGTTGTGAGTGATTAAAAGTTCAAATTGTTGGATATCCTTTCACATCACTTTGCAAGCCAGCAAAATGGGATTTGCAGGCTTGATGTTGCCTGTAAACCAGGAGTTTCAGACCACTGCCTTAGGTGTAACTAAGCCCTCCAAGAAAGGCATTATGATACATGTAATGTATTGTCATAAAGAGTTACATTTTACACTGGGAAATATGCAAATAAGGTAGAATCAATTCTCAAGTTGAATTGTATGTTCACTCAACCTAAAATTCTAAGTTTAGCGGACGTACATTTTAACTTAATAACATATGTTTGTTCAGTTATATACCCAAATGTTGAGCAAACTCACAATCCTATTGTAGCTGGTTGCTTTACAATTGTACATTGAATCAACATATATCTTTTTTACAGTGTACAGACAGCACCACAGACGGCTCCACCCGCCGTAATTAAAACGGCCAGCCATGTCATATCTCTGTTGCTGCAGTTACTGTGAGGGCAGACGATTCTTCGGAGCTTGTGATGGACTCGGCTTGGACTTCTCCTCCTTTCATCTCTCAGTGGAGATTTTACTACCACTGCTTCGTACCCTCTCTTCCCTCAGTGGGCGTTTGGTCATGGATCAGCTTGTGTTTGAAATGCTGCAGAGGATTCACACATATTATAGCCTTCCTCATCATGTTGGGTTGTAGTGATTACCTGCCCATAACCTAGCCCACACCCTCCTCCTGCTCTGATGTTGATGAAACTCCTGCAAGTCTGCACGCAATGTCACAACAGGGATGTCATTATGCTGTGTGTGATCATAGGTCTTCACAGAGAAGGGGGTCAGTGAAGTGACAACAGGCTTGTCATGGTAATAACAGCATGACGAGGTCATGGCTACTGTGTAATGTAATCAGCATGCTAAGCCACACAGTGCCGTTTCACATATGATTCATACTTCCAGCTTAATGCCGCTTCTACATGGAAAGTCCCAAAGTGATTGAGAGGCGAGTCCCATCCCTATGCTCCCTGGTGCCCTGTGCACTACAGTGGGCTACTGCTCTATCAGAGAGATATGTGGAGGAGCCCCCCCCCCCCCCCCCCCCCCAGAGTGGGAGGCAGCAGGTAAACAGACAGGGCTTGCCAGTAGTTATTTGGATTTAGACTAATCTCTCCCATGGGGCAGAATACTTGCCTGAGACGCAGCAGCAGCTCCCCTCCCCTCCTCTCCTCTCACTGCCACTATAACCGAGCTGTCATACGACTCCACTACTAAAGCCAGGTCAGAGGTCTGTTCACTGATTGATTTGATAACTAAGTCAATCTTTACATAATGATGGCATCACATACCAACTTATTGGGATGGAAACCACTTCCCATGATTGACTTAGTTATCAAATCAATCAGTGAACAGACCTCGGCCCTGGCTTTAGTAGGAGTCAAAATGGTGAAACAAATAAAATAGTGAGGCAAGGTGGACCTGCTAGACAAGCAAATCTCTGCAGTGTCTTGGGAGAAAGCTATAACAGCGATCAGAGTGTAGTCACTGTGACCCAGTCTCACTTTGAAGTGTGAGAGACAACAACTCAGGCAACTCAGGGGAAGGGAGGGTAAGGGAGAGAGAGTGGGGGTAGAGACATTCCCTTGTCTAGATATTTACCAAATGCCATTATTAATTTTAACAGCCGAGACAGGGAATACCAAAGCAGAAGCTGTCAGCTATGGCTGTGGGAGACAAGTAGGAACTTGTTAGACATGTGGAGGGAGCTTTTCATCCAGACAAGAACACAACGCTCAATATTAGGATGACAAATGAATGTGTAAAATAAATGTTTCACCACCAACATCATCTCAAAAGGGGATTTATAAAACAATATTTGATTCCTTACTGTAGTTTATAAGGCTATTACAATGATTGATAAACCTTATTGTTCTTTTTTTTAAATCTAATGATGATTATGCCCCAACACAAAAGGATGTCAAGAATAAATTATACTTTATATTATTTCTACCAATATAACATCAGAGTATGGTTAATAAATGACATTTGTGTGTTTTTTGTTATAGAAAAGAGATTTGTGTAAAACACATTTGTGACCCAGAGGATGCCTGTGGTAGCAAAAGTACTTCTAAAACGCCTTGAATTAATTTGCTAAACACTGTGCTGAAAACTCTGGGTCAAGAGGGGGAGTATTTGATAGAAATGTTATTTGGAAGAACTCCAATCTTTTGGTCAATTCGTCCAGAAATTGGAGTTGTAGGGGAGTTGAGGTAAATGTCCAATCCCCTTTGAGCATTGCAAAATTGGAGGTTATGATTCGTGGTGTAAACCTTAATAGACTATATGGTGAATAAAAAAGGCAGCTATTTCTGTCAAAAATATAATTAACAGTGCAAAAGAAAACAGTTGACCCCATCCTTTTGTTGTTTCTATATTCTTCTGTTGCTATATTAAACATGCTCTGGGACACATGTCAAGCTTATTCCACGGAGGTCCAAGTTTCTGTGGGTTTTGCTCCTCCCTTGTACTTGATTGATGAATTAAGATCACTGATTAGTTAGGAACTCCCCTCACCTGGTTGTTTAGGTCTTATTAATTGGACACACATTGAAAGGAGAAACCAATAACCAGCAGACACTCAGCCCTCCATGGAATGAGTTTGACACCCCTGCCCTAGTACCGTCAAATTTTTATCTGGACCTTGAAGCCAGTTCCACTTTTTTTTTCATTCTTCCCCTCTAATTAGGGACTGATTTAGACCTGGGACACCGGTTGGGTGCAATTAGTTATCAGATAGAACAGAAAACAAGGACTACTCTGGACCACGTAGGGTAAGATTTGAATACTCCTGCTCTAGGATATGTAATTCAAATTTCGATGCTTATTACCAAAACTTATTTGATTGTTAATTACACGCCCCCCCCCATGGACAAGTTCTCTCGAATGGAGCTTTTTAATTAAAATTTATTCATCAAGTTAGACAGAGTGAGAATAAGTTCAAAGGGGGTGAGATGTCCCGTGATCGCACAGAGAGGTAGAATAAAGAGAATGTGCTTTCATTTGGAGGATTGTGTATGTCTGTCATGTCACATAAGTTCACATGATAAATGCCATTTCACAGATGCTTTTACCCTAATCAACTGACAGTCATTTGTTATATGGGTGGCCCCAGCAGGAACCGAACCGACACACTTGTCGTTGCAAGCATCCACTCTACCGACTGAGCCACTTAGGTTAGAGTCATTAAAACTAGTTTTTCAACCACTCCACAAATGTCTTGTTAACAAACTATAGTTTTGGCAAGTCGGTTAGGACATGTACTTTGTGCATGACACAAGTCATTTTTCCAACAATTGTTTAAAGACAGATTATTTCACTTATAATTCACTGTATCACAATTCCAGTGGGTCAGAAGTTAACATACACTAAGTTGACTGTGCCTTTAAACAGATTGGAAAATTCCCCAAAATTATGTCATGGCTTTAGAAGCTTCTGATAGGCTAATTGACATCATTTGAGTCAATTGAAGGTGTACCTGTGGATGTATTTCAAGGCCTACCTTCAAACTCAGTGCCTCTTTGCTTGACATCATCGGAAAATCAAAAGAAATCAGACCTCAGGAAAAAAATTGTAGACATCCACAAGTCTGGTTCATCCTTGGGAGCAATTTCCAAACGCCTGAAGGTACCAAGTTCATCTGTACAAACAATAGTACGCAAGTATAAACACCATGGGACCACGCAGCCGTCATACTCCAAAACCGCCATAAAAAAGCCAGACTACGGTTTGCAACTGCACATGGGGACAAAGATTGTACTTTTTGAAAAATGTCCTCTGGTCTGATGAAACAAAAAATAGAACTGTTTGGCCATAATGACCATCGTTATGTTTGGAGGAAAAAGGGGGAGGCTTGTAAGCCGAAGAACACCATCCCAACCGTGAAGCACGGGGGTGGTAGCATCATGTTGTGGGGGTGCTTTGCTGCAGGAGGGACTGGTGCATGTCACAAAATAGATGGCATCATGAGGGAGTAAAATGATGTGGATATATTGCAGCAACATCTCAAGACATCCGTCAGGAAGTTAAAGCTTGGTCGCAAATGGGTCTTCCAAATGGATAATGACCCCAAGCACTCTTCCAAAGTTGTGGCAAAATGGCCTAAGAACAACAAAGTCAAGGTATTGGAGTGGCCATCACAAAGAACTGACCTCAATCCTATAGAACATTTGTGGGCTGAACTGAAAAAGCGTGTGCGAGCAAGGAGGCCTACAAATCTGACTCAATTACACCAGCTCTATCAGGAGGAATGGGCCAAAATTCACCCAACTTATTGTGGGAAGCTTGTGGAAAGCTACTCAAAACGTTTGACCCAAGTTAAACATTTTAAAGGCAATTCTGCCAAATACTAATTGAGTGTATGTAAACTTCTGACCCACGGGGAATGTGATGAGAGAAATAAAAGCTGAAATAAATCATTCTCTCTACTATTATTCTGACATTTCACATTCTTAAAATAAAGTGGTGATCCTAACTGACCTAAGACAGGGAGTTTTAACCAAGATTAAATGTTAGGAATTGTGAAAAACTGAGTTTAAATGTATTTGGCTAAGTTGTATGTAAGCTTTCGACTTCAACTGTATATATATATATATATATATATTGTTGGTTATGTATTTGTATGTTGTATATATGTATATGTTGGTTATGTATTTGTGGTAACACTAAATGATGATAGACATTATGTTTGTGTTATGGGATGCTTGGCAACCATGGCAACCTTTGTGTTAGCGTATGGTTACGACATAGGGGCTTGAGTTGGCTATCTGCTGCCAATTGGTTTTCAGTCAATATGGCCTAAAAAGCAGGTACAATATGGCCTAAATATGAGGTACAATATAGCCTAAAAAACATATAGGTGGATATCTCCTGTAATCCAGTGTAAAAGGTCAGAACAGATTGTTTTGTAAATATAAGTTCTAAAGTAACATATGATAAGGAATTGCCTACTGCAGTTGTTAAACAGTAGCCTATGTGAGTATCAAATTCTCCCTTTTAAACAGTAGTCTGGTTTTCTGTGAGCTTTGCTTTCCACGTTTGTTCTTGTTCTTCTACAAAATGGGATTTGTTATCTAAATAATGAAGTATCCATTGAATCCAATCCAATCCAAAGACATATTTTTGGTGTTACTATAAGATAATTTCGACCTAGTGAACTCGGAGTAAATTTAGTGGTCCTGCAGTCAGTTTGAAGAGGAAACAGTGGAGGTTATTCTATAGCACTCTGTCCTGAAATCTAACACTTCTCAATCAACATCCGCAAGCTGTCGATCAGGGAAACTTCTAGCTAGAGAAAAAGAAAGTTGTCGACATTCCAAAAACAACCACCCTGAGTGAGAAAAGAGCTGCAAGTCAGAGTTGACAGGATACAATACATATCCTAAAAAAGGTTAAAAGGCTTCCACATGTCAACATTGATTTAAATGTTAGTTCCAGAATTAAACATTTAAAGTTTATGAGGTGCAGATGAAAAAGATTGACAATATGTTCAGCTTGGTCAGATGGACTAAATGTAACATAGTAAACGTACATCCTAGACACTAAAATTAGTATGATACGTTACGTGTGGTATGGTTACATAAGACAGAAGGTTATTTAAGACAACCATGACAAGAGGTTGGATGGGTTGGTGTATAACGCGAACGCCTAGCAAGCCAAAGGTTGTGTTCGCATCACATCATGGACAAGTTTAGCATTTTAGCAACTACTTACTACTTTTTTTTATCTACATTGCAACTACTTAGCATGTTAGCAAACCCTAACCTTAACTCTTTAACCTAGCTCATAACCCTAACCTTAACCCCTAACCCTAACCCCTAGCCTAGCTAACATTAGCCACCTAGCTAATGTTAGCCACCTAGCCACCTAGCTAACATTAGTGACAACAAATTGGAATTCGTAATATATCATACATTTTCCAAATTCGTAACATATTGTACGAATTGCAATTCGTAACGTGTTATACAAATTGCAATTCTTAAAATGTATTATATGAATTGTAATTCATAACATATCATATGAAATGGATGATGGGCATCCACAAATTAATAGCATACGAAATATAACATTGCATACTAATTGGAGTGTCCTAGATTTACATTTACTATGTTACATCTACCCCTGAGTCCAGGTTGACATGTTTCACAATAAGTTCTGTTAGTGGCTCAGATTCTCAAACATAAGTGATTGTCACAGGCTCAAAACAAACTGAAAGAGAATGTTCAGCATAACACGTTGGCCAAAACAGCAGGGAAATGCAACAATTTGAAACTTGAGACATTATTGACCAAATATCCTGGCCTCATTAGGTCAATTACAAATAATAAAGGAGACTCCATTTGACAGACACGTGTTAGGGATCATTGGGAGGGGAGCCATATTCTTGATAAGATAACGGTTGTAGAGATAAGCGGTCTCTGTTTTTAACCAGGCTTAGTCTCCATCTCACTGATCCTGTCTGTTAGGTACCGTCTCTCATCGCACACAGTGCTCCCCCTCCTTCCTCCCTGTGTCTCCCCACCACATCTCTTTGATTTGCAGACCCTTTCCCCTCGTCTGAGCAGCTACCTGTCATCAGCTCGTCCCTGGGGGAGTAGTGGAAAGGGATGGGTGTGTGGCTGACCCCCAGGGCAGAGCCAGGGTTAGGGGGTAACGCCTGACTACCGGACCCCATTTCCTTATCTTTCATGGACCCGCGTAGTGAGCAGACCAGGGTATCGAATTTGGGCCGAGGTGCAGTGTCATGACCTCAGCGGAGGTGCTCCTTGAACAAGGGCCACTGTTCCTCCTTTAGAAAGGGGGCCTGTTTCTGACAAATGGTGGTAAAAGTTCAAAATTAAAGACCTTTCCTCCACTTTCCTCCACTCGCACAATACTTTTTGTTCAGCCCTGAAGAACATATTGCATCATTGAGGACAGATGTCTGACAACACTAGAAAAGATCAACCTCCATTTGAAAAAATTAAGATCAATCTCCCACAAAAACAAATACCACATTGTCTAATAATCCATTCATAGTTAGCTATAGCTATTGAAGTTGAACAAACAGGTATCAGTTGAATTTTTATGTCACATTCTCTCTTGACAACTGGAGGATTGACAATACACAGTTTCAACAMTGTATGCACATACCATTAATAATCGTCACCTATGAGGGCAGTTCAGAGAGAGTTGATAGTCAGTTGTCTGGGCTGTTTGAGGAATGTTCCACAGACAGGTCTCTCTCACAGAGCAGGAAATGCAGATGACATCAGACAGGCCAGCTAACTATGTCGTTTGAGATGCTGCAACCGGATCCCCTCCCTTGTTTTTGGCACTTTTAATCAAGAGTTTTGTATGACACATCAGACAGTGTCACAGAGTGTGGCTGTTTGAGCAGGATAATTCTCTTCCAGACATGGTCTATCAACGTTATTATATGCTTTTAGATCTTTATAGATCTTATAATGCTAGAATTACTGCCTGAATTATTATATTAGTAATGAATAACTCTCTGGCATTTATAATGTGTTTTAATGTTTGCAATTGTGCATATATTTTGTTGGAATTTCATTGCCTCGGATGACAATGGTGTCTGATAACGACTGAACACAAAGAAGAGGAGAAGGGTGGCGTGGCGTGGCGTTTTAAGTGTGATGCAGCGGCAGGCTTTCTTTCCTGAGGGTTCAAACTCTCGGGAGGAAAGGTTGGTTCCCAACCTTGGTGACAATGAGTGTTGGAAGATGTGTAATGTTTACGTTTTAAGTGAATCAACAATAAGAAGGAAGTCCTTTTATTAAAAGGAAGAGTGGGCATTAGGCTCAGAAGCTGCTGTCTGTGAAACCCATTACCTGTGAAAAGTCCACCTGAGGCAGCGATTAAGAGGTCAGTCGTGGCTCAGCACAAAACAGACACACACATAGGAGAGGAAAGAGGAGGACAATGGCAGAAAAGGTATCTTCAATTGATGAGTCTCTTTCAAAAGGGGTCTTCCCTTTTGAAAAAAGTCTTCCCAAAAAGCCATAATCCATTAAGTCCCCTACCTGCATTCTCTCTCTCTCTCTCTCTCTCTCTCTCTCTCTCTCTCTCTCTCTCTCTCTCTCTCTCTCTCTCTCTCTCTCTCTCTCTCTCGTCTCTCTCTCTCTCTCTCTCTCTCTCTCTCTCTCTCTCTCTCTCTCGCTCTCTGACAAAGGCGGATAAAGGACAGAGACTGGTGGGAGTGGCCTGCAGTGTGTCAAGTTGTGGTGTCATTGTTGGTGGGAATTGATCCTTGTCACAGGTCCTGTTCTGGCAGGTCAGTACAATCACTTCTACAAAGAAAGGGGAGAGAGATATGAAGGAATGAGATGGTGTTGTTGGCCATGAGATCTTTCATTTGGGTTTGAATCTTTAGTTTTGTCATGCCTGTTTGTAATTTTCTTTTTGTATACATTTATTTTCATCACTGTCTGAACACATAACGATCCGCTTGGACTGGCCGACCAAGAGGTAATGATGGAGCTGGCCCTGGACTCGGTAAATTGCTGTCTCCTGGGCACATGTGCATTCAACATGGTCCTCAAACACTCAATTATCACATAAATGCCCACATTCATTCAGTTTACAGACCATGTAACTAGGCTTAGGACCCTTAGACTAACCGAGTGCAACAATATCCGTAGGCTAGTTTCGTAACACTATGGTTTCGTAACACTAAGGTCTATTTGTAAGTTGTCCTAATAGGCCAAAGTAACCTGCATTTCCTCTGAGCAGATAAGCTTTGATGTAGTTTACTGTGTTTTTATATGGCTTATGCTGTGTTTAAATAAATAAAAAACCTTGGAGGTTTGAGCCCCTTGGCACATGCCCTGCATGCCCGGTTGATAATCCAGCCATTATCATTACAAGGTTTAGATATCTGGTTAGCCTAAGTTACCTAGCTAGCTAGCTTAAAACATTATCTGACAATAGGAAAATTGCTGATGCACTGCCAAATTTTGAAATTGCAGCATGTGTATTCTACTATTCAAACCCCCAACAGAGTTTGGTCGGGGACCCCCTAATGGCCGCAGGGCCCCAAGCGGTGGATAGTGTTGCTTTGTGGGCTGGCCGGATCTGCCCATCATGGTGTCATTGCTAGTCTTCCAGCTGATACAGAGAGGCGGAGCTCCCACTCCAAAACAGTGCAATCAGAATGTCTACGCATTTCCCACCACACACCCTAAGCCATAAACATCTCAGACATCCCCAGATTAATTACGCACAATCTTCATTATACAAACTTGGTGGAGTTTACCTGTATAAAGTTTACAATTTGCGAGACATGACATTCATAGGGAGAATTAAGGGAGGGAGTTTTGACTGTGGTTTGTGTGTTTATGTATGTTTTTATGTGTGAGTGTGTGTTTACAGTGTGTGTGTGTGTGTGAGAGACAGAGAGACAGAGAGAGAGAGCGACAGAGAGGGAGAGATTGTGTGTGTTTACAGTGTCTTTGTTTGTGTGTTTTCATAACCTGGGGGTAGGATTATTACAGAAATATTCAGAGTGAAGGACACAGGTTCCATCTCTGTCAGCGTGCTTCAAACATCTGCTTTTGTCCCAGCATCTGCTCAATAAAACCCCCTTAACGTTACCTCTAGCCAAACAGCAATTACAGATGGGCCTCAGGGCAGAGGGGTAAGGGGGCGGGGGGTCGGGGATTCTGCAAACTCGCAGAAGAGGAGCGGAATGCCCACACACCCCCGTCAACAACAAAAGTGAGGGCACAGGTATGGAAAAGGGCCTGGCCATTACTGTATGTGAGCTGATTTCTCCAAACTGAGGATCTTCTTTGCGAATCTGAGTGTACAGGTGCTTAAAATATCTGTCATCTTAAATTTACTTAATTCTAAAGCCCCTCTCCGGCAGTTTCACCTCAATTGCTGAACAAGAAAATATGTTTCGCTTGACCACTGCTTCACCACTCTACATCCATCAAGTCAAGTCGTATTTTATTTAACAAGTCTCAATACACTTTACAAAAAATAAAACAGAGAAACAGCAGATATACAGTGTATATGTGTGATGTGTTAAGGCCTTTTGGTTCCTGTTAGGAACTGTGTGGCAGCAGCATTTTGTATGAGTTGGAGATTGTTTTCATTGGTAGCGGTACAGCCACCGTGCTTCTACACCTGCATTGCTTGCTGTTTGYGGTTTTAGGCTGGGTTTCTGTACAGCACTTTGAGATATCAGCTGATGTACGAAGGGCTATATAAATACATTTGATTTGAAATTTGATTTGATAGAAGGGTGTTGCAGTAGTCAAGAGGGATTTAATGAAGGTATGGATTCATTTTAATCAGTGTCTCTTTTGCAGCCAAGCCCAACATCCTCTCAAAACGACAACAACAACAACAACAACAAGTATGGGAGCACTGTGCGACAGTTATGCCGACCCGAAATTGCTCATTGAGTTCGGACCTGAAGAGCACACTTCCCTTCCTGCTCTTAGCGGCCTTTGAAACTCAAGAGGTGTCTGTGCATTTTAGAGAAAATATATGCATGAGTCTTCCCCCTGGGATTGCTTGCATATGCGTACTGCACCAATAACACTGCATGAATCAAACACTAAAATACCCTCTCAAACCGTCCATCCTGCTCCTCCACTGACAGAGAAACAGGGAGAAAACTCCACACCTATCTCAGCAGTCAGAGCCCTCCCCTTTCCTCCTCATCCCTCCCTAATCCATTTATCATTTACAGTAGGAAGCTACCTGCCACTCCTGAGTTATCTACACCCCAGCCCCCAACCTCCACAAACCCATACTAATGGAAATGTCTCAGCAGAGAGCATCAATCCTGAGGTGGCGTGGAGGAAGGCCGGAGGAGGGACACTGGGCTGGGGAAATAAATCACAACTTACATCTTCCCCCTCTGAACTCAACTGAAAAAGGCCTGGTATCTAGAATGCATGTCTGATACAGGGTTTTTAAGTGAATGTATCACCCCCACCACCACCACCACCACCACCACCACCACCACCATAACCATTACCTCACCTCCCTCCACCCTTGCGTACCAGAGCCAATCTCAATGCACTGCCAGCTTAATTCATCACACAGGTTCTCTCTGCCCTTGGGCACTTTGTCGACACACTCGGCACCGGCTTGTGTGTCTGTAAGAGTGTGTGTGTGTGTCAACCCAATTATCTTTAATTTCAACCTAAGAGTCACCCAAAGTGCAATGTAGAAAAAATACCGGTCTCACATTGTTGCAGCTTTGTACCATGTATGCTGTATGCCATTCGTCTATTGCGGGGGGAAACAATATCAGAAGTCTCTTGTTGGCAGTCAGCAGACCAGAATGTATGAAAGATTCTTTCTGAGCAGAATGTCCAAAGAGCACCTCAAGGTCAGGCCTAAAGAAATTTCTCAGTTTCCCTCTGCGTCAAGGTCCAGCGCGACCTTCCCCAAATAAGAGAAGAAAGAATCCCACTTCTGAAGCTCCCCATGGATCTCACTGTATCACCTGCCTCAGATGTGCATCAGATCACTCTGTATTGTTGAAAGGTGTAATTACATTGCCTGGTGGAAACCCGCTAATAGTAAACCTGCTATTTGAAATTGTACACTGCATGGTGATGAATAAGGGGCCTCCACCTACTCAGTCTTTCGAACCTACTATGGGGTGGTAAACCACAACGGCACCTACAGTGTCTTCAGAAAGTATTCAAAATCCCTAGTCCTTGCCGATGACAAGCATACCCATAACATGATGCAGCCACCACCATGCTTGAAAATATGAAGAGTGGTACTCAGTGATGTGTTGAGTTGGATTTTCTCCAAACATAACTATTTGTTTTCAGGACATAAAGTACATTTCTTTGCCACATTTTTAGCAYTTTTACTTTACTTTACTTTATTGCAAATGCATGATTTGGAATATTTTGGTGATGTCACAATGCAAGTCAGAGCTCTGGCAAACAGTTGTGGCAAACCTTTGGCCAATTTTCCGCAAATTTGCAGCAAGCTCACTTTTTCACATGCAAATTATACTGAACGAAAATATAAATACAACATGTAAAGTGTTGGTCCCATGTTTCCTGAGCTGAAATAAAAAATACCCAAAATGTTTCATACACACATAAAGCTTATTTCTCTAAAATGTTGTTCACAAATTTGTTTTCATCCCTTTTAGTGAGCATTTCTCCTTTGCCAAGATAATCCATCCACCTGACAGGTGTCATATCAAGAAGCTGTTTAAACYGCATGATCATTACACAGGTGCACCTTGCGCTGGGGACAATAAAAGGCCACTCTAAAATGTGCAGTTTTGTCACACAACACCACAGATGTCTCAAGTTTTGAGGGAGCGTGCAATTGGCATGCTGACTGAAGGAATGTCCAACAGAGCTGTTGCCAGAGAATTCAATGTTAATTTCTCTACCATAAGCATCAACATCGTTTTAGAGAATTTGACAGTATTCTGTTGCAAACTCAGTATYAATATGCAAATTTCATTAGGTTTTTGGTTATTGTATATTGAAATGTATCTATATAAACCAAATCACATAACTTTAAATTAACTTACTACAGAGAAAAAACTAAGCATATAAAATGTAGTAAATATACTAAMCAACATGTATTCAATGTCTTTAACAGATACAAATAAATCCAGCATGGTAATGAAGAAATTAGCAAAGACRGGATATTTCCCAAATAAATTGTTTATTATTTTTATGTAGCCACAACATTTACATGAGAGAAATGTGAACACTATGGGGATTTTGACCTTAGGATGTTTAAAGGGATAAATACATATAACAATTGTCATTGTGGAAGGAGAAGAGGACCAAAGTGCAGCGTGGTACGTATTCATAATAATTTAATAAAGAATGAATACTGAACAAAAACAACAAACCGACAAACAAACAGTTCTGTAAGGTGCAAACAAAAACACCAAACAGAAAATAACTACCCACAACCCATAGTGGGAAAACAGGCTACCTAAGTATGATTCTCAATCAGAGAACGATCGACACCTGCCTCTGATTGAAAACCATACTAYGCCAAACACATAGAAATATAACGACTAGAACAAAACATAGAAAAACCACATAGAATGCCCACCCCAACTCACGCCCTGACCAAACTAAAATAAAGACATAAAAAAAGCAACTAAGGTCAGAACGTGACAATACAGAATTATTTACATTATTTACATAACTGAGCAATATATGAACCAATGGAAGTTTAAAAGATAATTAACAAACATTTTATAATTAAAACAACAAAAACTAAATCAAACCCAGTTCAGAATTGTTGCCTTTTTGAGTGAATTCTGGAGATGGTGGCCCTGTGGAAGTCCTTCGTCCAAAGCTTGTTGAACGCATGCACTGAAACAATCAGAAAACAAAACAAAATGAGGATACTGAAAACAATTACTGAAAACAATTAACATTTTGGCATCTTAAAAGGTAGGAATTGAGTTATGCCTAATTATATGGCAATTCATAGTACTGTTCCAAAATTAATTATTGTTACTCTACAAAATGCTGGGTTAAAAATAATCAAATTTGTGTATTTTCGACAACCCAGCACTTGGTCAATATTGGAAAAACACAGCATTGGGTTAATTCAACCCAGCGGMTTTGGGTTGTGCTTCTAACCCAGAGCCTTGCGTTTATCGCTTGACCGAACTGCTGGGTAAATTAGACTAGGTTAGATTAGACTGGGTTAAAACTACCCGGTGTGTTGGGTTGTGACATAAACCCAGCACATTGGGCTGGGGGATTGACCCAGCAGCTGCGTAATTATTTATGTAATCCTTGGGTTATGTCAGTGTCATCCTAATTTCAATTTAACTTGCATATATTGCATTTAACTTGCATGTATTATTTCACAAGATAAGATTTCATAAAATAGAATTGATTATTAGAATTGATTTATATTATTTCATGAACCAAACAGTCCATACATCCGACTTAAGCCTAATTAAGAGGGGTTTGATTAAATGCGGACACATTTCAGTTGAAGGCATTCATTTGTACAACTGACTAGGTATCCCCCTTTCCCTTTCAGTTGAACTTGATGTGCACACTCAGATTGCAATTGGAGAAAAACTAAACATGCGTGCGTTGGTGTGTCTCTATTAACACAGATCTGTCTACCAGACAGTGCCAGAGTTAYTCATTAGATATTCACATTCACTGGCACACTTCAGCTATCTTAGGTGACAGCACACATACACATCATGCTGTTTTGCCATACAATAATGGTCTACATTTGGGTCGAGTTAAAACATTGTTACACAGAACAAGTGTAAAATATCACATTTGAAGGTCACTACTAAGGACATGGATTAATGACTCATTACTTAATAACTGTATTTCATTCATAAAGCACTTTTCACAATCCCCAAAATGTAACATTTGTAACAATGCTATTTCTAATGCTTGTGAGACTCTGCCCCATATGACTTCAAATTGTGTTATGCTGTAGCCAGACAAACAATTACTTTTCAATTGCAGTTAATCACTAGTCTACCTATCACCTAACTATTGATGTCCTCCTGACTTCAGAGTCTGAAATGTGTCAATAATTATGGGGGCTGTGCTTTTACTGGTTGGCTCTCTGTGTCTTTCTCACTCAAACAGGCACAGCCACACACAGCCCCTGAGCGCCACCCCCTTCTATAAAATGGTTATGTTTTCAAATCCGAACAATGAGAGGTCTCAACCCAAGGGAAAAAAAAGATTTGAGAGAACCCCGTCGCACAATTTCTTTGCGAATATTGCATTAACAAAAAGCCTCCTTTCCAGACCAGTGTGGTCACAGCTCTCCCTGCGCTGTGAGTCACGTGGGCCGCGTCAGCCAGGCTAGTTAATCACAGCAAACAGAAATCAAGTCTAATGTTTTTGTTAAAAAAATTAACACACCACGCCTGGAGTATCCAACAGATGTGGATACTCTTGGACTATCTCAACTGTCTTGGCCCCATTCTGTTTGGTCCACTGAACCCACTGGATCGCGGTCTCCTTCATGTACTCCGCAACCTGGTTTGCTGGCCAGATGTTGTTCAGCCACTTGGTCACCTGGGCTGCCCTCTTGACTCTGTTGTGAGCACAAAGTATTCAATGAATTATAAATTCCTTCTAACAATCAGTTTTCAAAATACACAASAAATCTTTAAACAGATTTGGACCTCCCCTCGTGTATAAAAGAATACAGAATGCTCCCCGTGTTAAGGCTTTTATGTTCTTCTTTAGATGAGTCGTTCAAAAGCAAGAGCGTTTCCTGGTCCATCTCTTCCGCTGCAAAAGAGAGGGTAAAACGGGTACCCAATCAGTTGCACAACTGAATGCATTAAAAACCTAAATGTGTCATATTTTTCCACCTGGCTCTGGGATTTGTACCAGCGACCTATCAGTTACTGGCCCAACACTCTTAACTGCTAGGCTTAACCGCTAGGGGTGAGATATTAAAGGGATAGTTTCACCCACATTTCTAAGTTAAATACTTTGAGGGAAGGGTTGCTAAGCCAAGTCAAATGGTTGAACAAAGCCAAGGGAGTGAGAACAGAGCAAAATGAATAGGAGCGGCAGTAGCTTCGAGGTTAGAAAGGCAGGCCAATATTCGAACCCCCGAGCTGCCTTTGGGGAAATCTGCAGGGAGTGATCCGTCAGCCAGAGGATTACCAGCTACAATATCCCTGCATACTATCTACTGCTTTACCCCTAAGTGCCCATGAGATGCTCCCAGTCTGTGATGTTTGTGTTGTATGTCAGCTTGGTCACTGTGACAATATCTGTGCAAATGACCAATAAAGAAAGTATGGTAAATGAAGGCCAGACTACTATCTATGGTAGCTGTGCATATAATGTAGTGTATCTAGTCCAAATGTGGCTGCATGGTTGTAAGAGGCTCTGGTGAAGTTAAGTCTTTCAAGTTTCCATTAAGGTTGTACTATTGGTTATTGATGACAATGTGGAAGACCCAGGGGTGTGAAGGTGAACGGCAAGGTACTGGAATGACGAACTGCCCTTGCTGCCTCTGCCTGGCCTTCTCCCCTGTCTCGAATGGGATTCTCTGCCTCTGACCCTATTATGGGGTCACTGGCTTACTAGTGCTCTTCCATGCCATCCCTAGTAGGGGTGCGTCAAGTCGTGCCAGGATTTTTTGATCTATACTCAACCTGAGTCGGTTGAGTCCCTGACGTGATATTCCTGTCCGGTCTTGCGCCCCCTCAGGCTTGTGCGGTGGAGGAGATCTTCGTTGGCCATTTACATTTTTTAATTTCACCTTTATTTATCCAGGTAGGCCAGTTGAGAACAAGTTCTCATTTAGAACTACGACCTGGCCAAGATAAAGCAAAGTAGTGCGACAAAAACAACAACACAGAGTTACACATGGGATAAACAAACGTACAGTCAATAACACAATAGAACATCTGTATACAGTGTGTGCAGATGAAGTAAGGAGGTAAGGCAATAAATAGGTCATAGTTGCGAAGTAATTACAATTTAGCAATTAACACTGGAGTGATAGATGTGCAGATGAGGATGTGCAAGTAGAAATACTGGTATGCAAAAGAGCAGAAAAAAAAAAAAAAACAAATATGGGATGAGGTAGGTAGTTGGTTGGATGGCCTATTTACAGATGGCTGTGTACAGCTGCAGCGATCGGTAAGCTGCTCTGACAGCCGATGCTTGAAGTTAGTGAAGAGAGATATAAGTCTCTAGCTTCAGTGATTTTTGCAATTCGTTCCAATCATTGGCAGCAGATAACTGGAAGAAAGGTGGCAAAAGGAGGTGTTGGCTTTGGGGATGACCAGTGAGACTGAGAGGCTATACTCAGCTTTGTCTCAGGTTAGTAAGTTGGTGCTCTGTTGATATCCCTCTAGTGGGTTGGGGACTGTACTTTCGCAAAGTGGGTGGGTATGTCCATCATGGTTGGCCCTGTCCGTGGGTATCGTCGGACGGGCCACAATGTCCCCCAAACCCCCTGTCTCAGCCTTCAGTATCTATGCTGCAATAGTCTTTGTGCTGGGGGCTAGGGTCAGTTTTGTCCTATCTGGTGAAATTCTCTTGTCTTATCTGGTGTCCTGTGTGAACTTAAGTATACTCCCTCTAATTATCTCTCTCCTCTCTCCCTCTCTCTCTCTCTCTCCTCTCTCTCTCTCTCTCTCTCTCTCTCTCTCTCTCTCTCTCTCTCCTCTCTCTCTCTCTCTCTCCTCTCTCTCTCTCTCTCTCTCTCTCTCTCTCTCTCTCTCTCTCTCTCCTCTCTTCTCTCATCTCTCTCTCTCTCTTCTTTTCTCTCTCTTTCTTCGCTCTCTCGCTCTCTCGCTCTCTCTCCTTCCCTCCCTCTCCTCCCGGAGTCCTAGGACTACCTAGCTTGATGACTCCTGGCTTTCCCCAGTCCACCTGGTCGTGCTGCTGCTCCAGTTTCAACTGTTCTACTTGCAGCTATGGAACCCTGACCTGTTCACCAGATGTGCTACCTCGTCCCGGACTTACTGTCTTCGACTCCCCCTCTCACTCCCCCTTCCTCTCTGTACCGCACCTGCTGTCTCGACCTCTGAATGCTTGGCTATGAATAGCCAACTGACATTTACAGTACTCCTGAGGTGCTGACCTGTTGCACACTCTACAACCACTGTGATTATTATTTGACCCTGCTGGTCATCTAAGAATCTTTGAAAAGCTTGAAGAACGATATGGCCTTAATGACCATGTACTCTTTTAATCTCCACCCGGCACAGCCAGAAGAGGACTGGCCACCCCTCAGAGCCTGGTTCCTTGTTAGGTTTCTTCCTAGGTTCCTGCCTTGCTAGAGAGGTATTCCTAGCCACCGTGCTTCTATATCTGCATTGCTTGCTGTTTGGGGTTTTAGACTGGGTTTCTGTATAAGCACTTTGTGGCATCTGCTGATATAAAGGGCTTTATAAATACATTTGATTTGATTTGCATTGGGGTCTGACTTACATGGACCAGAGGCATCTATTTGTTAACAGATAGCTCTGACATGGACCATTGTGATACATTCTTGGAGCTCACCACAGCAGGCTACATTGGTAGACTCCATAGACACACCTGCTTATGAAAAGTCTGGGACCTCCCATTCATTACCAGGCATGTTCTCACACACTACCCCATTGCCCTGTCAATCATTCTAAGGCCATGCACATGAACCCTGGTCCCTCTCTAATTAACGAGCGAGGGATGTTTAACTTTATTCCTGAATGCCATTAGACTTAACAAGGTCTTAACGACCCTCCATTCATGACCATGTCGTATGGCGTCTAAGCCCATACAATTAAAATTGGTCCTCTGTAGCTCAGTTGTTAGCGCATGGCACTTGCAACACCAGGATAGTGGGTTTGATTTCTGGGACCACCCACACATAAAATGTGTGCATGCATGACTGTAAGTCGCTTTGGATAAAATCGTCTGCTAAATGGTAAATATTATATTATTATTATGTGATGTTGACTGACCCCAGTTCTCAACTTATTAAATCGTTTATATCTGGTGCTAACATGCATCCAACATCCAACATTTTGAGACCAGTGTACAGATTAAAATACACATTTTGATCTGATTGTGATCAAATCTTCCTGACCACATCCAGAAGCAGTCAGGCACACGGTGTGTCGGGATGTTTTGCAAGTGTAGCRGGATCCAGAAAATTAACAATTTAATCGTCATTATTCAGCCTTCTAAAATCATTGATTGAGGGCATAAATATGTGTTTAAAAATAAATAAATAAATAAATAAATATTATTTTGAAAGAATGTGTCTCAAGTCATTCAAATACAGGGAGGGACCAGAAAATCTTGTCAATATGTGGACACATTGGACAGATAAGAGCCACATTTTTATACCATGTGTAGACGCATGTCTGGGCACGATCAGGACAAAGGACACATTATAGCACCAGGTATAAACAGCCATGGTGATTTTAAGACAACCTCCACTATTTATTAATTTGCAACTAGAGCGACCTACATTATCCACCACTTTAGATTTGTTCTTTGCCTGGCCATTCAGCACTTGCTCCTCAACAGAGCTCAGGCACAGTTGTATGTAAAATCCAGGTAACAGCAGTAAAGGCTAAGGAAGGACAGTCGTAGTCCTAACCCTTCCCCACACACCAAGGGCCAGACAGAGACAGACACATTCTTGGAGAGGACAATTTTTTTTATTTTTTTATTTTTTTATTTTACCTTTATTTAACTAGGCAAGTCAGTTAAGAACAAATTCTTATTTTCAATGACGGCCTAGGAACAGTGGGTTAACTGCCTGTTCAGGGGCAGAACGACAGATTTGTACCTTGTCTGCTCGGGGATTTGAACTTGCAACCTTTCGGTTACTAGTCCAACGCTCTAACCACTAGGCTACCCTGCCGCCCCGACAATAACCAGAGACACCTCTAATGGAGGTGAAGATAGACAGCAGGTGTGGGTTTAGGCTACTGTATGTATATGATGGAGGGTATGGAGTTACTACACCTACAGCAGTAGGCAAGTAATGTAAGCAACACGACCACCCGCTAAAAGGATGAGACAAAACATGTCATTGATCTCATATGTTTGATTGTAAATAGGGAGAAGACAGTAAAAGTAGATTTCAGGGATGGGGTCAATTTTGAATTTCGCAACCCATAAACTTAAATTGGACACAAATGCAAAGAATACATCAAATAATCAAATATGACAAAGTGATCTCAGAATATTTCCAGAGTGCACTGTAATTATTTAAAACTTGTTTTAGGAGAACGAGTTTTAAAAATACTGTATTATACATGGTATTGGTATACATGATGTCAAAATAAACATGTGTATAGTGATGTGTAGAATTAATGAGCAAGGTAAAATTCAAAAGTAAAATAAATTAAGGGCTCTATTCAATCTGTAACGCCGAAGCGTTACAGATTCCGCAATAAACATTTTAAGGTCATTTCTGATTGAGCCGACATAWGCAGCGTTTACCTTGAATGCATTCTCCACTTAAGTGGGAACATTGCCGTAATTTAAAAAACAATACAAATAATTTCGAACAATACAAAACATACACATGCAAAAGACAACATACAGACGCACACAAACATCAACGACATCACACCTGCCCAGACCCATCTGTTCTCACCCTTATCTACAGTGTCTGCGCTACTCTCTGCCACGTCCTCAAATTGCACAATTTTCTTCCTTTCTGTTGCACTTTCAATATTTAGATAGTGAAGCATATGATTTTTCCATTGTCTTAACAATGGAGGATTGGTGTTGATTTCCAGTTTTTAAGCATTCGTTTTTTCAAGATAATTGATGAAAAGAGTATCGTTCAACCCATCGGCTATCTCACTGCACCCTCATATGACATGTCTTGAAATATGAAGACAGACTAAAAGGAAATTTACATTGCCTTTAAATTTCAATCACGCTATGAAACTAAACTTCCGCGATGCAGGTTGAATAGAGCTCTACATTTTATTGAGTTTCATTCAATTAAATTCCACTTCCTTCAATTCAAATACAATTCAAAATCTGCTTCCTGTGGGGTGTGACCAATTCAAATTCTATTCAAATTCAAGACTTTCATTGGAATTAAAGAGCAATACACAACTCAATTTAGAATTGACCCCAACCCTGGTAGGAGTAAAACAATTTAATTCAATAAGTATTTCATCTATATCGCAACACAATTAAGAGCTGCTCTAAAATAGAAATGTAGCTAGTAAATTATTGTTTGAAGAGAAATGTCAAAGCCTTCGGATTCTTGTGACTAAGATAATTTAAGAAAGAAACAAAGACTGAGCTCATTCAAATGTGTCATAAAATGAAGATTAAACAAAGAACACTAGGGTCTCCTTGGAAACGGCATATATGGCTTGTCAATACATTAAAGGGGCAATCAGCAGTTGAAACAGTAACAAAGCATTTCCCTGCCCCTGTTTCGGTAAAAGCTGAGGGATGTGGTTGGATAAATGTAACCACTCTCAAATGTATAGACAGAGCTATGGATGCAAGGACTAACCATCCATTATATCAAAATGATCGTTTTAACCATGTTTTGAAGCTATATAGTGTTTGTTTACATCTACTTTGTCTAAAGACAAAGGAGTTAAACAAACTTATATTTTGCTTTCTGATGGAGTACAACAGTTAAACTAAGGTCATGAGGCATTCAATTATTCAAGAATCAATGGGTACGTGACATTACTTCATAAGTCCAAAAATGGATGTAGCAACTGGTCATTTCCCTGTCAAAGGACCAATGAGCACCAACATGTGAAGTTTATAGGAGCATATACATTTTTCTGTGTCAAATGAATGCTTAGAGTCTATATTTTTTGGAAATGAAGGCATATGCTTTTCAACCATTTTCCACCCCCAAAAAGTTGGAATAAGCAAAGGCTTTGATTTCCAGTTACACAGATGGAAAAGGGCATCTTAAAAAACAGCTACTACGTCAAATTCTTAAAAGATGTTTGAAATGCATCAAAACACAATGATGTTGAAGTAAAGACCACTCCATATGTACAACCTCCCAGTCATTTATTGGGTAAAAAACACCAACGTTTCGGCATCACTGTGCCTTCTTTACCAAAGGCACTGTGATGCCGAAACATTGGTGGAGTGTGCGACTCTCTTTGTTTTTATAGCTTCCAGTTTATTCTCCATTAGTCAGCACCTCTACACTAAATCATTTTCTCTGGGTGTGCACCAGCTCATACTTTTCATTGAAGTAAAGTCCACTGACAACTAATAATCAATATTTACTGTATATTTAGTTAAGCAGAAATTATTTGCCATCTTTAAGTCTAAGAAATATTGCCTGGTGTCTTGTCATTCTATTACCAAAAACCCACATATCTTTAAGATATTTTCAAATTTCTCTCCCTCATGAAGAGGGAGGATTAGGAAAGTTCACAGAAGTAATAAGTAAAGGTAGACCTACCAATTAGTTACAGTGTTTTTACTGATAACAATTTTGTTTATGAATTATAAAATGTTTAAAACGCATCACTCTGTTACCAAATCGGTAACAGAAAATCAGTAACAGAATGACTGCAATTGAATTCGCCACGATGGGAAATCATAGCAGTCACAAACCACAGTTTCAGTAGAGCACAGTACAGRACKGAAGAGCACAGTAGAGTACAATACAGTTCAGTGAAGTAAAGAAAAGTAGACTAGAGTATAGTTCAGTACAGTAGAGTAGAGCACACATGAGTAGAGTACAGTATAATGTAATATAAATTGGGTGGTTCGAGCGCTGAATGCTGATTGGCTGACYCCACGGGTATGACAAAACATTTATTTTTACTGCTCTAATTACATTGGTAACCAGTTTATAATAGCAACAAGGCACCTCGGGGTTTGTGGTATATGGCCAATATACCACGGCTAAGGGCTGTATCCAGGCACTCTGAGTTGCCTTGTGCGTAAGAACAGCCCTTAGCTGTGGTATATTGGCCATATACCACACCCCCTTGGGCCTTATTGCTTAAATATACTCTACACTACTCTACTGGACTGGACTCTACTGTATTGAACTATACTCTACATTTCTTTACTTTGCTGTACTCTACTGTGCTCTACTGTACTGTGCTGTGCTGCACTGTGCTATGCTGTATTGAACTATACTCTACATTTCTTTACTTTGCTGTACTCTACTGTGCTCTACTGTACTGTGCTGTGCTGCACTGTGCTATGCTGTACTGAACTATACTCTACTTTTCTTTATTTTACTGTACTGTATTGAACTCTACTTTACTGTGCTGTGCTGTACAGTGCTGTATTGAACTATACACTACTATACTTTACTGTACTGTATTCTACTCTACTATACTGAACTGAACTCTACTCTACTGTGCTGTACTCTACTGTTCTCTACTGTGCTGTACTGTGATGTCCAAACTTGTGAAACATAGACGTCTATGATTGGTACAGATTTGATCTGGTCTGGACCAACCAAATTTGGTCTTGTTTGGGGGCGGAGCTCATTCTATTAATACCCATTGTGTTGAATAATAGCCAAACATGCAAAGGAGGATATTACATTTTTATACCTTTGTGCCTTTCAGGATACATCACCACGAAGAGAATGATTATGCATAATTATACATTTTTGTATAGTACAGATCAAGGACCCATGATGTCATTCTGTTACCATTATTATGTTTCCGGGTGTTGATCCACTTCACTTACTTCAATAACTAAAAGAGAGTTTTTCAAACTCAAGGTGTCTTGTCATTGCTGACACCCAGTTCTTTCTGCAGACATCTTTGAATCATAATTTGGTGTAGATATCTAACACAGTATTTGGAATTCGTGGTCACATAAAAAAAACAGAGGGAGATTTTACTGTCAATCTGTTACCAGACTTTGCATCTGCACTGTTCCTCAAGTAAATGTTTTTTAGTAAAATGTTCAGTGGCAATTGTTAAAAGTAGACTTTTGCATAATAGGTTTGTTAAACTTTGCAATCAATAGTTTTTGATTGGCATACATTTTAAAGTGAAAAAGTGAGTCTCAGCATCACTGTTCCCGTGGAATTGCCCAACTGCTGATTGCCCCTTAACTGAATACTGCGGAGTAAGGAAAGGGGTGGTCCAAACTAAATTGACAGGAACAGATGAGCTGCTAAAAAGAAATGCCTAGAACAATGCAGGGCCAGCATGCATGGAGGGCCCTGGTCCCCCTTGGCTCTCCTTAGAATCCCCTCCCATGGTAATTATATTGGGAGAGCCATGCCAGCCCGCCACCCAAGAGGGCCTCCATCAATATGAAAGGAGAGAGGAAGGAAGTTTGGCCAGAGAAATAATGGTTGATTAAATGAGGGAGTAATAGGTCGGAGATACTTAATTAGCCAATGTTGTCTTAATCTAATGGATGGCATAGGAGTGCTCTTCTCTCTCTGTTCGGATTCATTCTGCCTCTCTGTAATGCAATAAGAGCACAGCCAGATTAATCGTCTGTCAAGGAGAGTTCAAACAACCATTACATCTGGGTGCATACACGCATAGGGTGTGCTTTAAATGGATTGCTTGAAGTGGCCATGGGTGGTCAGTGTGTGTGTGTGTGTGTGTGTTTCTTTGTGTGTGTGTGTGTGTGTTTGTTTTTCTGTACCGAGTGGAAGACACAAATTCCATCTATCTGAATATATACGGTAAATAAGAAATGAATACCTAAAATGACTTGATATTCATGAGATTGGTCACAGAAAACTTAAAGAAAGAATCCCTACCTTTGAGGTGACCTTTGATTGAATGGATTCTGCAAGTCATAGGTATTAGATCTGGTGGGACTGGGACACTGACCACTAAGCATTTCCAGGGAATTCCAAGTCTTGACATACCAGGGTCTATACTCAAGACTTCACACTTTGCCATCATCCATGTGCACGTTAACCCTTCGACAGAGGCAGGCTAAGTGAAGAAGAGAACCTCTTAGCAAACAACTTATATTTCAAAAGGAGATCTGCTGACACAGTCAATCCTTTCTTGGGCCTCTTGAAAAGCTTTTTAAAATGGAAGGACAATTGCAACAAAGATACATTTTGCTCTTGGAGAACATTCCCGAAGGGGCCAATCATACACTTCCATTCAATGCATTCTTTCCCTTTTTTGGTTGCTTGAGAAAACAAAGACGAAAGAGCAGAAGAAAGAGAGAGGAGGGAGAGAGGGAGAAAAAGAATGCACAGATTTCTTAACTGCCACAAGTTGAGCCTGACAGGGAGCTTTCATCATTGAGGGCAACGTCAGTCAGTATGATTTATGTCTTGCATTGGGAGAAGTGGGAGCTCCCTGAATGAGAAATATGACTACTATCTGCTAATTTGTTTAGCATTGATCCACTTAGGGCGAAAAGAACGGCGGCTCTGGGGCCTTGAAGCAACGGCACCATTACCAAGCCCCTGTGACAGCTCCATCCATCCTCCCTGCTCCGGCCGTGCCAATCAAACTCAGCGTGAGGTGACATCAGCCTGGGCTGGCCACTGGGCCCATTCTCCCAGCCCCAGGCCCCTGATTGACATCCTTTCAATCTCGCTGGTGGGGGACAGGACAGGGGATAGTGGAGGGGGATGCTGTGTGTGTGAAGCTAGGGGTTATGGTGTGGGGAGACTCTCCTACCATGGCTACTTCCGTGCCAGCTGGGCTCCCGAACTGCCAATCACACCAACAATGAACAACAGGGTGCCTCCTGCCTCACCCCCCACACCTAACCCTCCAGCTGAGTAATGGTCACTCCTCCTCCTGCTTCACACACACACTCACACAGATGTGCGCACACACACGCATGCACACACGCACTCTTGCATGCATGCACACAGTTAAAGGGGCAATCACAAGTTGCTGCATACATTATAATTTACAAATGCCTCATGCGCTTAGTTCAACTGTGGTACCCCATCAGTACACAAAATATAAGCTTGTTTTATACCAATGTTCGTAAACAAAGTCACTGTTAACAAACACTATAGRCTCAAAACATAGTTAAATCTGTAATTTTGATATCATGGATGGTCAGTCCTTGCATCCATACCCCTGTCTATGAATTTGAGAGTAGTTACATTTCTCCAGCCCCATCCCTCAGCTTTATACCAAAATAGGGACTGGGAAAACACTTTGTTATTGTTTCACCTGCTGATTGCCGCTTTAACTTTCCCCTACGATCAAGTCAAAACGACATAAAACAGCTAAGAGAGAAATGCTTCTGAGAAGTGAGGAGTATGTGATAAGTGCGTAACATTTGTGAAGGATTCAATTTTGTTCACAGTATACTTTTAAATCAATTAAAACATCCTGCTGATTTCTGGAGACAGTTGACAAAACACATATTCAAGTACTCAGATCCCAAATAGTTGAATGTAAAAAAAAGAACTATCAAGCCGGCAAACAAATGAAGTGTTGMGAAGACAGAGGAGTAGAATCATATGATGAGAAACCAAACCCCTTGAAGACAATTTGTGATTAGCTGTGTTTGGTTCTTTAAGCCCTGTCTCTATCCTGTTTGGGCACTTACATCTGCTGCAGAAGCAGYCCTGAGAAGTGAACCAGTCTAAATAAGTGTAATTATCTCTTCCCCGAATTCAGTAATAGGATTAAATGCCACCTAGGAGGGTCATGCAACCGTTCAGTGAACCGTTATGGTACCTGCAGCAACTATAATCATATCAAACAGCAACGCTTCCTGTTCTGACAAAGGCTATTCAAATCAAACAGCAAACTGTCTTTCCGGGATAAGTCAAAAATAATATTCTTATACATGTTTCATAACAAGCTCTTTGTGGAGTTTATTTTTGCCTGACTGTAAAAACATTGGATGGCACATAAACCGAAACGTGTACTCTTACAGTGCAATAAGTCGTTTTTGACTCATCCCAGAAACATGGTTAGTGAGTATGATGGGACTGAGTGTGACAAAAGTATTTGGTTTCAGCCAATAGGCCTACATCTAATGGACATCTCTCATTACTTAAGTGGTAATGAGTTCAGCTCAGACACAATAATTCTGAACTTGATATGATAATAGCATACATCCATAATAACCCTATTGAATTATGTTGTAAGTTAAAGAGGTGATGAATGAGGCATGAATCATGATGACCTAGTAGGACAGGTAAACATACAGTTTTCTTCTGTAAGGGTATTAGATCTCCTCATGGTTATTAGAGAACAGCCAGAGAATGCCTTAGGCAACATATTTCCACTGAAGACCACAGACATTCACAACTACTAGGAGTTCAAAAACACACCCTACGCACTCACTCCACCATACTGGAAAGTTCTTTCTACGTTTTTGTTCAACTTCCCGCTGCACCATTTAATTGCAGAAATTACAAGCAATTACATGACATATATTTACTCCCTGAGTCTTCAGCAGCAGTTGATTCAAAGATTCCTTGATGAGACATGGTCATGTCATTTAATGAACACTATCCCTAAAAACCCTGTCTTCTTCTTCTTCATCTTCACCATCACATCATTTCCAATATGCACATTTCTTTGACGTAAGATCATGCTCATCATTATTCCTGTCTGTGTGGTTGTAATAACATTATCCATCGTAAATCTAATACAAACATTACCATTACCAAGTTCAGTTGTGTGAAAATCCAAGAGTACAGATTTGTCCGGTTCATTCGAAGGTTAAATCACAAACAGACACCCACCCTCTATTACACATCTATCAATGATTCAAATGTGCTGCTAAATCACTTGAAATAAACTAAACCATTAAAAGTTGTCTACTGACTTAATCTAATTAGTTTGTTTGTACTAGCAGTGGTTTAAACAAACACCAATTACCTGGCTAATGACCTGACTGTTAGAGTGCTGCCAGTGTTTGCTCTCTCCAGCTCAGTTTGTTGACTCCTCTCACAGCCAGAGCCACTAAAGCACCTTCTACTGAGCTGTGGGTGTGGGCAGACATTTGCGAATCAGCCTGGTCGTGTTCAAATGTTAACACAACAAACTTTTCAATTAGCAACAGGCGACGAAAGGCTTATTTTCATTCATTGTCACTATGGGTGTTTAATGTGTTTGCGCAAGGATGTTCAGTTGATTAATAAAACAATTATGCTCAAACCAAATATTTGAGTGCTTGGTCAATATTTGTGCTTCTATAAAAGGGAAGTTATTTGTACTTTTTGTAAGCCAGTAATAGGAACATGAGGTGATGTAATGTACTGAGAATCCTTCTCATAACAAGATAACCAATTTCCTGGTCTCTCCCTGTATGCACATTATTTTACATATTCTTTCAAAATAATATGTATCTATTTAAAACACATCATGATGCCATAAGTTYTTTGTTCTGATCTTGTCCATATTCTGATTGTGCCCAATTTATTTGACAGGTGTAAACGATTAAAATGTGCATTATGATCTGTTTGTGATCAGATCTTCCTGACTGACTGTGGAGGTAGTCAGGGACTCGTTGTATCTGGATATCAATCAACTGCAAACAGATCTGGATAGTCAAACCATTTACAGTGCCTTGCAAAAGTATTCATCCCATGTCACGGACGTTGAAAGATGAGGACCAAGGTGCAGCGTGGTGAGCGTACATTTTCCTTTATTAATAAAAATGACGCCGAACAAAACAATAAACACTACAAAAACAAACCGTGAAGCTAAAGGCTATGTGCCCAAAACAAAGTCAACTTCCCACCAAGACTGGTGGAAAAAAGGGCTACCTAAGTATAGTTCTCAATCAGAGACAACGATAGACAGCTGCCTCTGATTGAGAACCCCCCCCTCCCCAAAGGTGCGGACTCCTGCCGCAAAACCTGACTCTAAAGGGGAGGGTCCGGGTGGGCTTCCTTTACGGCGGCGGCTCTGGTGCGGGACGTAGACCCCCTTCCGCCTCTGGCTCCCCCCACTTTGGTGGTGCCTCTGGTGCGGGAACCCTCACTGCCAACCCCGGACTGGGGACCCTCATAGCGGGCCCCGGACTGGGCACCCTCGTTGCGGGCCCCGGACTGGGCACCCTCGTTGCGGGCCCCGGACTGGGCACCCTCGTTGCGGGCCCCGGACCTGGGGACACTCGTAGGCGGCCCCGGACTGGGCCCCTCGTTGCGGCCACGCAGGGACACTAGTAGGCGGGCCCCGGACTGGGGACCCTCGTAGCGGGCCCCGGACTGGGCACCCTCGTAGCGGGCCCCGGACTGGGCACCCTCGTTGCGGGCCCCGGACTGGGCACCCTCGTAGCGGGCCCCGGACTGGGCACCCTCGCTGGAGGCTCCGGACTGGAGGCCGTCGCTGAGACTCCGGACTGGAGGCCGTCGCTGGAGACTCCGGACTGGAGAACGTCGCTGGAGGCTCCGCACTGGAGGCCGTCGCTGGAGGCTCCGACTGGAGGCCGTCGCTGGAGGCTCCGGACTGGAGAACGTCGGTGGAGGCTCCGCACTGGAGGCCGCCGCTGGAGGCTCTGGACTGGAGGCCGTTGCTGGAGACTCTGGACTGGAGGCCGTCGCTGGAGACTCCGGACTGGAGAACGTCGCTGGAGGCTCCGGGCTGGAGAACGTCGCTGGAGGCTCCGGACTGGAGGCCGTCGCTGGAGACTCCGGACTGGAGGCCGTCGCTGGAGGCTCCGGACTGGAGAACGTCGCTGGAGGCTCTCGGGCTGGAGAACGTCGCTGGAGGCTCCGGACTGAAGGCCTTCGTTCCATGACTCCTCACTGGAGGCTTCTTGCCAATGGATCATCACTGGAGGCTTTGTGCCATGGATCATCACTGGAGGCTTCTTGCCATGGATCATCACTGGAGGCTTTGTGCCATGGATCATCCCTGGAGGCTTCTTGCCATGGATCATCACTGGAGGCTTCGTGCCATGGATCATCACTGGAGGCTTCTTGCCATGGATCATTACTGGAGGCTTCGTGCCATGGATCATCACTGGAGGGAGGAGACGTATGGGCAGTCTGGTACGTTGAGCTGCCACAGGACTCACCAGGCTGGGGAGACATACGGGAGGATTAGTTCTAGGCGCAGGCACAGGACTGACCAGGCTGGAGAGACTTACAGGAGGCCCTGTCCTTCTGGGGCCAGGCACAGGATACACTGGGCCGTGGAGGCGCACTTGAGGTCTTGAACGTAAAGCTTGCACAACCTGTCCTGGCTGGATGGTTATTTTCGCCCTGCAGATGCGGGGCGCAGGCACAGGACGCACTGGGCTGTGTAGACGCACCGGAGACACAGTGCGCAGAGCCGGCGCAGGATATCCCGGGCCGTAGAGACGTACTGGCGGCCAGATGCGTTGAGCCGGCATCCTCCGACCTGGTTGGATACCCACTCTAGCCCGGCTGATTTGGGGAGGTGGAAGGTAGCGCACCGGGCTGTGCACGCGTACTGGAGACACTGTGCGCTCCATCTTATTACACGGTGCCTGACCAGTACGACGCTCGCCACGGTAAGCACGGGGAGTTGGCTCAGGTCTCCAACCTGACTCAGCCACACTCCCCGTGTTCCCCCCCCCATTTTTCTTTTGTTGAGCTGCCTCTCGGGCTTCCTTGCTAGCCGAGTCCCTTCGTAACGCTGCCGCTGTGCTCTTGCTGCCTCCAGTTCCTCCCGTGGACGGCGAAACTCCCCAGCCTGCCTCCAGGGTCCCTTACTGTCCAGGATCTCCTCCCAAGTCCAGGAATCCTGGACACGCTGCTCCTCCTTACCACGCTGCTTGGTCCGTTGTTGGTGGTGGGAAGTTCTGTCACGGCCGTTGAAAGATGAGGACCAAGGTGCAGCGTGGTGAGCGTACATTTTCCTTTATTAATAAAAATGACGCCGAACAAAACAATAAACACTACAAAAACAAACCGTGAAGCTAAAGGCTATGTGCCCTAAACAAAGTCAACTTCCCACCAAGTCAGGTGGAAAAAAGGGCTACCTAAGTATGGTTCTCAATCAGTGACAACGATAGACAGCTGCCTCTGATTGAGACCCACCCGGCCAAACACAAAGAAATAGAAAACATAGAAATGAAGAAACTAGAATGCCCACCCTAGTCACACCCTGGCCTAACCAAAATAGAGAATAAAGCCTCTCTATGACCAGGGCGTGACATCCAACTTGGCGTTGCTGCATTACAGCCTGTAATTAAGTAGATTTTTATTTGGATTTCATGGAATGGACATACACAAAATAGTCCAAATTGGTGAAGTGAAATGAAAAAAAAACTTGTTGAATTTTTTTACTTTTTATTAAAAACTCAAAATTGGTGCGTGCATGTGTATTCACCCCTTTGCTATGAAGCCCCTAAATAAGATCTGGTGCAACCAATTACTTTTAGAAGTCACATAATTAGTTAAATAAAGTCAACCTGTGTGCAATCTAAGTGTCACATGATCTGTCACATGATCTTTTACACCTGTTCTGAAAGGCCCCAGAGTCTGCAACACCACTAAGCAAGGGGCACCACCAAGCAAGCGGCACCATGAAGCCAAGAGACCTCTCCAAACAGGCCAGGGACAAAGTTGTGGAGAAGTACAGATCAGGGTTGGGTTATAAAAAATATCCCAAACTTTGAACATCCCACGGAGTGCCATTAAATCCATTATTAAAAAATGGAAAGAATATGGCATCACAACAAACCTCCCAAGAGGGGCCGCCACCAAAACTCATGGACCAGGCAAGGAGGGTATTAATCAGAGAGGCAACAAAGAGACCAAAGATAACCCCGAAAGAGCTGCAAAGCTCCACAGCAGCGATTGGAGTATCTGTTTATAGGTCCACTTTAAGTCATACACTCCACAGAGCTGGGCTTTATGGAAGAGTGGCCAGAAAAAAAGCTATTTCTTAGAGAAAAAAATAAGCAAACACATTTGGTGTTCACCAAAAGGCATGTGGGAGACTCCCCAAACATATGGAAGAAAGTATTCTGGTCAGATGAGACTAAAATTGGAGCTTTTTGGCCATCAAGGAAAACGCTATGTCTGGCGCAAACTCAACACCTCTCATCACCTCGAGAACACCATCCCCACAGTGAAGCATGGTGGTGGCAGCATCATGCTGTGGGAATGTTTTTCATCGGCAGGGACTGGGAAACTGGTCAGAATTGAAGGAATGATGGATGGCGCTAAATACAGGGAAATTCTTGAGGGAAGGATGCATTTCTTTTTATTTAAATTTTATTTTATAAAAAAAAAAAAATGTTACCCCCTTTTCTCCCCCAATTTTCGTGGTATCCAATCGCTAGTAATTACTATCTTGTCTCATCGCTACAACTCCCGTACGGGCTCGGGAGAGACGAAGGTTCAAAAGCCATGCGTCCTCCGAAGCACAACCCAACCAAGCCGCACTGCTTCTTAACACAGCGCGCCTCCAACCCGGAAGCCAGCCGCACCAATGTGTCGGAGGAAACACCGTGCACCTGGCTCCCTTGGTTAGCGCGCACTGCGCCCGGCCCGCCACAGGAGTCGCTGGAGCGCGATGAGACAAGGATATCCCTACCGGCCAAACCCTCCCTAACCCGGACGACGCTAGGCCAATTGTGCGTCGCCCCACGGACCTCCCGGTCGCGGCCGGCTGCGACAGAGCCTGGGCGCAAACCCAGAGACTCTGGTGGCGCAGCTAGCGCTGCGATGCAGTGCCCTAGACCACTGCGCCACCCGGGAGGCCCGTGGAAGGATGCATTTCTAACGTATTGGGACAGGAACCTAGACTCAGTCTGTCCCAAAACCCAACCTACCATGCACTCAGGGAATGGTAAGCTTGCTTAAACCTGTCCAATCCCTTTTAGATAACTAGATGGAAATTAATTGAAGGATCCATGTCATGTGGTTATTGGTGAGAGTGGAGAAGGGCTCTATCTGAGGGATTGGGACGGGGTGGCAGGGAGGGTATCAGACACTTCTTTGAAGTGTGTCTGGGGCCTCCACTCATCTCACTCCAGTCTCTTGGTGGAACCACTCTCCCCAAGTGGACCACCACCAGCCACTATATTTMTATTTAATGTACAAGGTCATACAAATTGACCAAAATACTTAATTGGCAGTTCTTCTCCAATGTATGTACAATGACATAATCCACAGAATTTTGTTACATTAGGAGAGTACTTTGCACTATGTTTTGGTGTGTTTTCTGTTAAAAGTCTGCTCAGCCCACATGCTCAAAAACACTCTATACTACATGTAATGTAAACAATAACTACATATTCATACTATGACTCTCCAATTCCATGGAAAGCCCACCGCCCTCATATGACATGTCTGCTAAAATGTTTTATCTGGTTCTTCAATGACAGACAAGGTTAACTTAGGTTTTATACAATTAATGTCCAAAAAAATCCATCTTATTACATGGAATGTGCACGGGCTCCATGATGGGGGAAAAAAACATATTGTTCTTGAACATTTAAAGAGAGATGTGGTTTTCCAGCAAGAGTTACATTTAAAAAAGGATACATTTAATATTTAAATAGGAGCTGGGTTGGAGAGGCCCATGCTGCCACTTACTGTAGTAACATCAGAGGTGTAGACATACTGATAAATAAGAATACACCCTTTCCCCTTATATCCCAGCACACAAACCCAGAAGGACATTTTCTAATGTTGAATTGTACCTTACATGATGAAAAATACACATCGATTTCATTGTATATCCCTCCAGGGGCAAATCTGGTGTGTTTAGATAGAATTCAAACTATATTACATCAAATCTAAGCAGGACCTATTATTTTAGCATGCAACCTAAATCATACATTCGATAAGATTGACAGACGTAGCAATAAAAAAGTCACATTCAATGAACCTCCAAAGAGGCTAAAAATGTAATCTCTACAAATAATTTACAGGATACCTGGAGATTACTATTCCCAACTAGAAAATACTACTCTTTTTTTTTCTTAAAGTAAGAAAAGCTATTCAAGAATTGACTACATTTTCATTTTACTGGGTTCACAAATCCATGAGATGAAAATCTATATAAATCAGAATTATACAACAGTTGGACTGATCCTACAGCTTTCTTAAACTCAGCAACCCTGAAGCAATTATCAGCAGGCAAAAAGAATCACTAAAAACAAAGATCACCTAAAAATAAACATTAGACACTGTTAAAACATCTGAGCGGAGAAAATCACCAGGAATGGACGGCTTTCTCATATACTTTTTTACACAAATGACAACACATTTCACTCAATTCAGCACTTCCTAGTTCCATGTATGAAACTGTTATTTCAGTTATATTAAAACCAGGAACATTTGGAGAGTCCTTGCTGATTACAGATACATAAGTTTAATAAATTGTGACAATAAAATATTAACAAAGCCCATAAGCAATATAATGGCAAAAGTCTTACCTGTCTTGATACATACAGTGCATTCAGAAAGTATTCAGACCCCTTGACTTTTTCCACATTTTGTTACATTACAGCCTTATTCTAAAATTGATAAAAAAGTTGTTTTCCCCTAATCAATCTACACACAGTACCCCATAATTGCAAAGCAAAAACAGGTTGAATAAACGTATAATAAAAAAAAATGAAATATCGCATTTACGTAAGTATTCAGACCCTTTACTCAGTACTTTGTTGAAGCACCTTTGGCAGCGATTACAGCCTCAAGTCTTATTGGGAATGACGCTACAAGCTCGGCACACCTGTACTTGAGGAGTTTCTCCCATTCTTCTCTGCTGATCCTCTCAAGCTCTGTCAGGTTGGATGGGGAGCATTGCTGCAAAGCTATTTTCAGGTATCTCCAGAGATGTTTGATTAGGTTCAAGTCCGAGCTCTGGCTGGGCCACTGAAGGACATTCAGAGATTTGTCCCAAAGCCATTCCTGTGTTGTCTTGGCTGTGAGGTTAGGGTTGTGTCCTGTCGGAAGGTTAAATTTCGTTCCGGTCTGAGGTCCTGAGGGCTTTGGAGCAAGTTTTCATGAAGGATTGCGCAGCGGTCTAAGGCACTGCATCTCAGTGCAAGAGGCATTACTACAGTCCCTGGTTCGAATCCAGGCTGAATCACATCCGGCCGTGATTGGGAGTCCCATAGTGCAGCGCACAATTGGCCCAGCGTCGTCTGGGTTTGGCCGGGGTAGGTCGTCATTGTAAATAAGAATTTGTTCTTATCTGACTTTCCTAGTTAAATAAAGGTTAAATATATATATATATTTTTAAAGGATCTCTCTGTACTTGGCGCCGTTCATCTTTCCCTCAATCCTGACTAGTGTCCCAGTCCCTGCCGCTGAAAAACATCCCCACAGCATGATGCTGCCACCACCATGCTTTACCGTAGGGAAGGTGTCAGATTTCGTCCAGACGTGACGCTTTGCATTCAGGCCAAAGAGTTCAATCTTGGTTTCATCAGACCAGAGAATCTTGTTTCTCATGGTCTGAGAGTCCTTTAGGTGCCTTTTGGCAAACTCTTTAGGTGCCTTTTGGCAAACTCCAAGCAGGAAGTCCTGTACCTTTTAATGAGGAGTGACTTCCGTCTGGCCACTCTACCACAAAYGCCTGATTGGTGGAGTGCTGCAGAGATGGTTGTCCTTCTGGAGTTCTGTAAGAGTGACCATCGAGTGACCATCCCCCGATTGCTCAGTTTGGCCGGGCGGCCAGCTCTAGGAAGAGTCTTGGTGGTTCCAAACTTCTTCCATTTAAGAATGATGGAGGCCACTATGTTATTGAGGACTTACAATGCTGCGTGCATTTTTTGGTACCCTTCCCCAGATCTGGGCCTCGACACCATCCTATCTCGGATCTCTACGTACAATTTCTTCGACCTCATGGCTTGGTGTGTGCCTTTCCAAATCATTTCAATTAATTTAATTTACCAAAAGTGGACTCCAAACAAGTTGTAAAAACAGCTCAAGGATGATCAACGAAAACACGATGCACCTGAGCTCAATATCGAGTCTCAAAGCAAAGGGTCTGAATACTTATGTAAATAAGGTACATTTCTAAAAACCTGTTTTCACTTTGTCATTATGGGGTATTCTGTGTAGATTGATGAGGAAACAAATAACATAATCAATTTTAGAATAAGGATGTAACGCAACAAAATGTGGAAAAAGTCAAGTGGTCTGAATACTTTCTGAATGCACTGTATCAATCAAATAGGTTTTTATTAAAATTAGACACATTAAAAAAACAAATACAAGAACCTGTTTCAGTTTAATACAATGCACTAAAATACTAGATATAGATTTATCAATAATGGGTGTTGATGCCAAAAAGGCTTTGGATAGGCTTGAATGGCCTTTGCTATTCAAAACTTTGGAAGCTTTCCAGCTGAAATAATACATGTAATACAAATATTATATAAATGTCCTAAAGCAAAAATATACACAAATAGTACATTATTATCATCACATTATCTGATGAAATTGCTTTACAAATCTCCTTTCTCCCCCCTCCTGTTTGCACTGACAATTGAATTGATTGCAGAAAGAATTAGACAGGACCCAAATGTAACAGGTACCAGTATTGGTAAACCTGAATATAAGCTAAACTTATTTGCAGATGATCTCCTGGTATACTTGACCAATATTGAAAACTCAATGCCCCACTTGCTAAAAATGGATATAAAATGATTGTGGAAAAAAACTAAATAATGGCAATAGGAAAAATAAAAATAATAACTGTCACATATACTCCCTCTCCGGCCTCTAGGTCATCAGGCTGCTGATTACCCCGCACACCTGTCACCATCGTCTCACGCACCTGTGCCTCATGAAACTCACCTGGACTCCATCACCTCCTTGATTATCTTATCTATATCTGTCACTCCCCTTGGTTCTTTCCTCAGGTGTTATTAACTCTGTTTTCATGTCGGTGTGTTTGTGTTGCGTGTTTATGTTATTTATTCAAACACTCACTCCATGAACTTCCCTTAGGTGAGGTGTTATTCTGTAATGAGTGCGCTGAGAGTCGGGAAGCAAGTTCAGGGAGTGAGTGTTTTAATAAATAAAATAAACACGAAACACAAACGCACTTAAATTGTCACACGTGACATTGTGCCCCCTCAGTCCATCTGTCACATCAAGCACAACCCGCATGCCCTGGTTCTTCTCCGGGCCTCCACTGTTTTAGCTTCCCTGAAGACTTGCATCTTCCAAGCGTAGCTGGATTGTGCGTCACAGGCCACCCATATCTTGATGCCATACTTTGCTGCCTTGCTGGGCATATACTGCTGGAAAGGACAGCAACCTTTTGACAAAAGAGATTACTATCAGTAATTAGTATCAGTGTCACAGAAAACAATCACATAAATCAATGATATTACAATACATAATAAAATTAACAGTAAAAATCACTTACATGACAGATATGAAAATACAAATGTACCTCTGAATGGAACCAGTTGCTCATCCACTGTTACTTCAGGCCCAGGGTTGTAGAGGTATGGCAGACGCTCCACCCACTTCTCCCAGACCTCTCTAATGGCCACCAGTTTATCTCTCATACGTCTTGCAGGTCTTGACTCACGGTTATCAAGTCGTAGCGTCCTTGAGAAAGTGTGAAAGACTTTCAGTGGCACGGAAAATCGCCCTTCCACTCTCTGCATCCCAGAGACTACATGTAACCTCACCTCGGGACCTATACACACCTGCTAAGACTAGCAGCCCTATGTAGGCACGCAGGTCAATCTCATCCGTCCTTTTCCAGGTGTCTCCGTATTTACGGAAACCCTCCAAATTTGTCATCTCCAGGATGATTTTTTCGATGGCTGGTGTGATGAACATGTAGAATGCTGAGGCGATGTCCTGGACATGGGCAACTGCATGTCTTGTGGGCCCTGGGGTCATCCTTATGACATTTTATGCTGCCATCCTGCCCTGGTTGTCATATGGTGACAAGGACCATGTTATTTTGTTGTTCTTTGACAAAAATGTTTATTTTTCAGCTTGGGGGATTTCTTCTTCATCTGAAGATAATTCATCGTGCTCTGGGTTGTATTCTTCACCATCTTCTTCTTCAGATACCTCCTCCTCTTCTAAATCATTGTTCTCTTGTTCCTCCTGGACATCTGAAAAAAATCTGATTTATGACCTGTTGGGCACTGAAACGTGCACTCATGGCTTCAGCAAAGAGAGAACTGGGGGGACTGTCATCTGCAGCACCTTTATAGCCTCTGACTGCATTCCCCATTAGTAAACAATGCTTTCATGAAATGTTTATTTTGTCTGTGAACTTGAGTCATGTGTGGGGTCGTGGAGGAGAGATGCTACACATGCATAAGAAAGTTTTAGTTTTGTCTGAGTTCAATCAGTAGCACACAATCTCAAATTCTCATTGTGTGTGTGTGTCTTTGTGGTTTTTGTGGTTTGTAAATTATTTTATAACTGCCGGGTCAAAAATGACCCTAAAACAATCTTTGCACCTTGGTGGTGTACAGGTTTCATGGAAATATGAACGAAGGCGATGTTTCACTTTTTCAAATGTTGAGGTCACTCTAGGAAAAGTCAGCAAATTTCAAATAGAAAAAATATCATTTAGGGGTCATTTTCTGCTGTTAAACATAGTGGTGCGTCATTTCTGACACTTAAGACAACACAAGGGTTAAGTGTAACAATCTTCCCATAAATCTCACAGGTAGAATAAATCTCTTCAGAATGGCATGGCTCCCAAAGTTCTCATATTTATTCTCAGTAATGCCAATTATCCCATCAAGACATTCTTTAAAAAAGTCTACTTGTTCATAACAGACTTTATATGGGCAAATAAAACTCATAGAATAAAAAGGAAGTTTTTACATCTTCCTAAATCTGAGGGTGGTTTTAACCTTATAGACTTGGAAATATTTTAACTTGCCACCCAGGGCTTTTACTTGCGACATATAGTCAAATGCACTAAAGAGGACCATGTGTACATATTGAAGATGCGCATGCTCATCCCCAGAATCTTTTCTCGTGTCTATTTTCAAAGAATAAAGCTAAGAACATTAACAACTTCATAGCTAAGAACACTATAACAATACGGAAGAAAATTAACCATATTTTACAAGAACCAATATCACTCCCTAAAAACACAACCCTATGGAACAATCCTTGGATAGTTTTTCAGAATTCCCAGCTAAATTGGTCCACATGGAAAACTAAAGGCAAAGAAACTGTAAATTACTTGGTAATAGGAAATACATGTATTTCCATTACATAATTAAAAAGCAATTTTGGTCTAACTATATCAAGACATTAAGATTTGAAATCTTTTGGACATCAGAGAAATCTTGAGGGAATCCTATTTGAGTCAGACAAGGATATTCATCAGCTAAGATATACAAAACCTTGCAGAGAGCCTATCCAACTGACAATCTCTTAGAAAAAAATATAAACTATTGGAACAAAGACTTTAAAAGATGGAGGGAATGTTAGAACATAACTAACGAAATGACAGTTAACTAAAATGTACTCTTAATCCAGTATAAACTAATGTATAGAATGTATTACACAAGAGACAAACGGCACAACGGCATAGTCAAGTGTAGAACTAACAATAACTCAATAATCAATGTCTTTTGGGAATGCTATAAAGTCCAAAAGTTCTGGGTGGAGCTAGAAGTGCAGAGTAGTTGGCTGTCAGAAGTATTACAATGTAAATGTACTTTTAATCCGTCTGTCTGCATATTTCAAGACATGGCATATGAGGGTGCTGTGAAATACCCGATGGGTTGGAGGATACTTTCCTCGTCAATCATCTTGAAAAAATATATACTTAAAAATACAATGGAAAGGTCAAATGCTTTATTACCTAAATGTTGAAAGTGTTTGGGCGACGGAGTGAAACAAAATGTTGCAGGAGATGGAGGTGTGAGCAGATGGGTCTTGGCAGGGGTGCTCGTGTAGATGTTTGTGTGTGTCTGTATGTTGTTGTTTGTATGTGTATGTTTTGTGTTGTTTAAAAAAATACAAATAATAATCTTTCAAACAAAGGAATGTCATGTGCCGAGAGAGTGTTCGAGGGCTTGGCAACAGACATTTTTGCAATTTAAAGTAAATATCTCAGAATAGCCACTAGCCAGTAAGCATGCTTTCAACCAACTATTCAACTATGCAAGCAACTTTTCATCTTAACCATAGTATACTCTTGAATAATGCAACCAAACCACATTACATACAAAATTCATAAGCATGTGCAGACATTTAAAGGGTTTATTATCTCAGCCGTACACTCATAAAATGTTTGCTTAGAGACAACAAAAGCACAGTTACTGCTAGCTAGCTAACGTTAGCTAAAGCTAATAACATGCTTCTTCTAGTAATGTTAGCCTATCAAAAAATGAATGATTACTCCTCTCATACAAATATAAAACTACAATAGGCCTACCTTACAACATTAGAACAAACCAGGCTTAAGTTTTATCAATGTCATGAAAATGATTACATGTGGTAAAAGCTAGTTGCAAAGGAAACGTGGGTGAACAATTAATCAAATGGCCACTGGACTATTTACATTGACCCCCCCCCCCCCCATTTGTTTTGTACACTGCTGCTACTCGCTCTTTATTATCTATGCATAGTCACTTCACCCCTACCTACATTTACAAATGACCTCGACTAACCTGTACCCCCGCACATTGACTCTCTACCGGTACCCCCTGTATATAGCCTCGTCATTGTATTTTATTGTGTTTCTTTTTATAATTTTTTACTTTAGTTTATTTGGTAAATATTTGATTAACTATTTCTTTAACTGCACTGTTGGTTAACTGCACTGTTGGTTAAGGGCTTGTAAGTAAGCATTTCATGGTAAGGTCTACACGTAGTATTCGGCACATGTGACAAATAAAGTTTGATTTTGATCATGACTCCCATATCCATTATTGTCATTGCGGTCGTTACATTCAAATTGACTCCAGGTCCTGAGTTATCAAGAGCAAGTGCCAACTCAAACAACATGCCTGTTCTCATAAAAGTAGCTAAACGGAAACGACAATAATGCTGACACGGGGATGAAACAGAGAACCTACCTGACARGCTAGACCCACTCCAATTTGCTTACCGCCCAAATAGGTCCACAGACAACGCAATCGCAATCACACTGCCCTATCCCATCTGGACAAGAGGAATACCTATGTAAGAAGGATGTTCATAGATTACAGCTCAGCATTTAACACCATAGCACCCTCCAAACTCAACATTAAGCTCGAGACCCTCGGTCTCGACCCCTTCCTGTGCAACTGGGTCATGGACTTCCTGACGGGCCGCCCCCAGGTGGTGAGGGTAGGAAACAACATCTCCACCCCGCTAATCCTCAACACTGGGGCCCCACAAGGGTGCATTCTCAGCCCTCTCTTGTACTCCCTGTTCACCCATGACTGTGTGGCCATGCACGCCTCCAACTCAATCATAAAGTTTGCAGACGACACTACAGTGGTAGGCTTGATTAGCAACAACGACGAGACGGCCTACATGGAGGAAGTGAGGGCCCTCGGAGTGTGGTGTCAGGAAAATAACCTCACACTCAATGTCAACAAAACAAAGGAGATGATCGTGGTCTAAGGAAACAGCAGAGAGAGCACCCCCCTATCCACATCGACGGGACAGTAGTGGAGAAGGTGGAAAGTTTTAAGTTCCTCGGCGTACACATCACGGACAAACTGAAATGGTCCACACAGACAGCGTGGTGAAGAAGGCGCAACAGCGCCTCTTCAACCTCAGGAGGCTGAAGACATTTGGCTTGTCACCAAAAACACTCACAAACTTTTACAGATATCGAGATTTTACACAATCGAGAGCAATCTGTCGGGCTGTATCACCATCTGGTACGGCAACTGCTCTGCCCACAACCGTAAGGCTCTCCAGAGGGTAGTGAGGTCTGCACAACGCATCACCGAATGCAAACTACCTGCCCACCAGGACACCTACATCACCCAATGTCACAGGAAGGCCAAAAAGATCATCAAGGACAACAACCACCCGAGCCACTGCCTGTTCACCCCGCTATCATCCAGAAGGTGAGGTCAGTACAGGTGCATCAAAGCTGGGACCGAGAGACTGAAAAACAGCTTCTGTCTCAAGGCCATCAGACTGTTAAACAGCCATCACTAACATTGAGTGGCTGCTGCCAACATACTGACTCAAATCTCTAGCCACTTTAATAATAAAAAATTGGATGTAATAAATGTATCACTAGTCACTTTAAACAATGCCACTTTATATAATGTTTACATAGCCTACATTACTCATCTCATATGTATATACTGTACTCTATACCATCTACTGCATCTTGCCTATGCCGTTCGGCCATCGCTAATCCATTTATTTATATGTACATATTCTTATTCATTCCTTTACACTTGTGTGTATAAGGTAGTTGTTGTGAAATTGTTAGATTACTTGTTAGATATTACTGCATGGTGGGAACTAGAAGCACAAGCATTTCGCTACACTAACATTAACATCTACTAACCATGTGTATGTAACCAATACAATTTGATTTATAGGGAAGGCAATCAAAACGTGAAGGAGTCGAGGTGAGTCCAATGAGCGCTGATGCGTGTAATGATGGCGACAGGTGTGCATAATGAAAGGCAGAGGGAGAGCAGGAGCAGGCTTGTGTTGATTGTGTACTGTGGAATGTTGACCCACTCCTCTTCAATGACTTTGAGAAGGTGCTGGATATTGGCGGGAACTGCCTGCCCATAACATAAAAACCAGCGCCACCATGGGGCACTCTGTTTCACAATGTTGACATCAGCAATTTGTTCGCCCACACGATGCCATACATCTGCCATCTGCCCGGTACAGTTGAAACCGGGATTCATCTGTGAAGAGCACACTTCTCCAGAGTGCCAGTGGCCATCGAAGGTGAGTATTTGCCCACTGAAGTCGGTTTGCAGTCAGGTCAAGACCCTGGTGAAGATGACAAGCGGATGAGCTTCCCTGAGACGGTTTCTGACAGTTTGGGCAGAAATTCTCCGGGTAAGCAAACCGACAGTTTGATCAGTTGTCTGGGTGGCTGGTCTCAGATGATCCCGCAGGTGAGAAGCCTGATGTGGAGGTTCTGGGCTGGCGTGGTTACACATGGTCTGCGGTTGTGAGGCTGGTTGGACGTACTGCCAAATTCTCTAAAACGATGTTGGAGGCGGCTTATGGTAGAGAAATTAACATTAAATTCTCCAGAAACAGTTCTGGTGGACATTCCTGCAGTCAGAATTCCAATCGCATGCTCAATGAAAACTTGATACATCTGTGGTATTGTGTTGTGTGACAAAACTGCACATTTTAGAGTGTCCTTTTATTGTCCCCAGCACAGGGTGCACCTGTGTAATGATCATGTTTTTTAATCAGCTTCTTGATATGCCACAACTGTTAGGTGGATGAATTATCTTGGCAAAGGAGAAATGCTCATTAACAGGGATGTAAAGCTTTTTGTGCATAAGAAACATTTCTAGGATCTTTTATTTCAGCTCATGAAACATGGGACCAACACTTTACATTTTGCCATTATATTTTCGTTCAGTGTAGTTAAACGACCACAAAGCTACTGAAACATTTAGTTAAATGACTAGTTGAATAACATGTAGTGGAACTACTCCCCAACACTGGGTTAGGTTTAGGGTTATGGCTAGTGTAAGTGTTGAGCCTGGGTGTGCATATGAAGCTAGGGTTGGGGTTGAGAAAGGGTTTGCACATAAGGCTACGGTCAGCTTCAACACAGATCTAGGCAAAACCCTAATCTTAGCATGAGACTAACCCTAATCTTATGTTCAACCCTTGCTTGACCCTAATCCTAACCATCCCCAATAGGGGTACCCCACCCTCTAGATGGTACCTGATATTATCATCCGCGAGAGTCTAGATTCTGAATATAACCCCAGGGTCTCATGCTTATATGGGCAGAGAATGCTGAAATGTGTATGGCATGGGAAAAAACTATTGTTTGTAAATCTGAAGGGATGTGTTTATGGACTAGAGGTTGTTTTTGGATGGAATTTAAGTAAACTGCATACGTACTTTCAGATAATGAACCAATGGAGGTGAAGGTCCTAATGTCTCTGTACCCAGTATAAACAACCTGGCAATGTTGCATTGCCATCAGCAGTTTTTTCTTAGCAATATATAATTAGCGTAGTGGTCAAAGGTTAGACTTAAACCTGAGCCTTACTAGTCACTCAACAGATCCTTCCAATCCCCTGGATTATGGAATGGAAACCCACTGATGACGGATTTAACCCCCCCCCCCCCCCCCACACACCCTTCCCCACTTGTCGTCGTCCCTCTCCTCAGGGACCAGACTGCTGCAGTGTCATATCTTGTGTCGTCTCTCTGTGTCTCCATCTGTCCTCTCCTACATGTAAAACACAAACAAACGTCCACTTCCTGTCACTCTGCCGGATATTATGCAATGACCGAGTGCCTCAGTTCAGGCCAAACGATTACCTGGTGCTGAAAGGCACACAACAACTGCCTTGGATCTGACAAAATAAACACTGGCCACACAGATCCCAACATAAAAGCTCCCTGTGCCACATGTCAGGCTCACAAACATAAAAGGCTATAATTTGATTGTCATAAAAAAGAGTGCACCTTGAGTTCAGCTCAGCACAGTTCAACAACACACCTTCCCTGCCTTCAAATCATTTTTAATACCTGACATAGTTCACTCAGGGGGCTTGATCTGTGCATGAAACTAGGCAGTGAACCTGGGTCCATGAAGTTGAGGCGGCAGCCACCAAAAATTAAGTGTGTGATGGGTCAAGTCCCACGCAGGGTGTCCTAATAAGAAAGGCCCCATGAGCGGAGCAGACTGCGGAGAGGGAGAATGTACTGCCAGGTAGTTAGATTCTCCCTTCAACTTTTCCGCACTAGTAAGCTCTTGCATTAATATATATTGGCTGGGTTCTGGGGCCACGTAACTGTAGAAACATGGCCCAGTGACTGTTTAATGCCCTCCCGGGGTCCTTGGTGTCAGGCAGTGTTTTGGAAGCTACTCTGAAATTATAGTTCACCAAACTACCAATTACTTCACACTAGAAGAAGTTAAGCTACACTAAAGCTACCCTTAAGAAAAATGGTGTAAGATYTCTAATGGGGTGGATTGTGGGATGTTTGGGACCTAAAGTTCAAGGAGGAGGCCCCACTACAGGGCTGGGGCCATACCCCATATACCTGGGTCATGGGGTGGAATTAAAAGTAGGGAAAGCGGGAATACCATAGAAGAAGGGTTAAGAGGAAATGGCTGGACTTATGGAGGTAGAGGGGAGGCCTTTTTGTCTGCAAATCCTATACCCAAAGAGTATGAAAGCAAATCTGACATCAAACAGACAACATCATAAGTAGAGTCTATGAACTTCGGTTGTTTGGGTATGTGACCAGTGATGATGACTCATTATAACAGGGCATGGAAAATGAACAAAAATTACAACAAAATACTATTTTAGTGAGATAATTGCATGTCTTTTCAGGCCAATTTATTCCTCAGAAAGATGTTTTTTGTGTTGTCCTCCTGTTTAGAGAACACTTGTAATGATGATCCTCCTCACAGAATTTAAAAAAATAACTTTTATTATGGCAATGTAACTGTTTATAGTAGAAGAAGTAATCTACCTGACAATATTATTAAAACGAGTCATTAAAAATATTCAGACTGAATACTGCAGCACAAATGTAGAGTACATAGCACAGGCCTTAGAAATTAAACTTCAGACCTGAGTGTGTGTTTGAGGTTCTCAAATGAATCTCCAAAGTAAGTTTATTGTCTGAACCAGTGGCGTTAAGATGACCTATTATCCATAAGAAAATAAGTCAGGGAGCGAAAGCCTGCTATACACTCTACGCAAATGGAGCAACTGAGCGTTGTTTACGGTCTTTTCCAAAAATTCAGCAGCACAAAAGTATGTAGAACTAAGCTCTGTCGCTCCGTTTGCGTAGAGTGTGTAGTAGGCTTAAGCCTCCAAAGTTTACCGATCCTCAAAGTGATCACTTTCAATAGAGAAAAATCCTCACAGGAGCAAGGGTAAACCAAGGGGGAGAGAGAAAGAGAGAGAGAGATAAAGAAAAAGAGATTCTGGGTTGAGGGACACCAACTGCTGTCCTTTCCATTAGATGCAGCCAACCCACATCAATGCTGCACCCCGCACTGCAACTCCCTACAAGATGCATACAAGCCACATAATCAACGTGGAGTAAAAAAATATGTGGAAAAAACTTTCCAAAACTCCTGACATGATATCGTCATCAAGCCAGTATTTCTCCCAATGTCTCTGACAATGCTCCGTGATAGCCTCCCTTTACCACAGATACGTCTGCGGGTTGATTTGCGACTGTGGGGCCTCTGTGTTTGTCTTGTTAAACATTGACACCCAGACCTGCCTGCTGCCCCCAACACCCTGCCTGGGAGGCAGACAGTGTGGGAGAGTGTGTAAATCACTGGGCTGAATAGGGAATGGTCTGGATGTGACATGTTGCAGCAGCTCTGGGTGCAGGTCTCTCCACTGACCGCAATCACTCCCACTGTTAACAGTCCACATGCTGAGAACAAGACCTAAGTACACACTAACACAGTAGAGACTAGATTGGTATTCCATATCCTGGAATTGAGCTATGGCTGGGGCCAGGGCAAAGACATTGTGCAGCTTCCACACCTTGGTGACATGTACAACTGACTGATCTTTTTATGTGATTAAATGTTTTTTTAAATTAATATTAACTGTCAGATAAACATGCTACCAGTTTCAAACATTTAGTTTTAAGACATGGTTCTTTTTATAATTGCAATCAAGTCTCAGCACATTCTCCATTCATATTCTCTTAATTCTTTAAGTTGTATAAAATGACTTCTTACTTTAAAACCATGAAACCATATGTTAATTCAAACATACCAAAACATACTATAATGAAGAAAATAAACTAATAGCAAAATAAGTGATCAGCCTAGGAGGCAAGTGGCAATTTTCTCTCCAGTTTCCAAGGGCCTTTTATCAATTGTTTTCATTACCTCCTCACCTCCTCATCTCACTTCCTCGCCTCCTTTTTGAAAAAGTCAGACAGAAGCGAGGAGAGGAGATGAGAAGAGGAAACATGGAAACAATTGAGTTTGTAAGAAATGTGTACATGTGTAAGGTGGTAAAAATAAATGTAGAATTGGCAACAGTATAGGGTTGGCAACAGGGGGAGACAGTTTGTGGTCGAGTTTATTTTGTAAACAATGTGTTTGGAGAGCTAATGAGGATCCACTTCCTGATGAGGCTTCTACAGCCAGCAGTGATCCATCCACAGACCCTCATGAACACTGACTGCAACAATTCTGTGTGTGTGTGTGTGTGTCCACAAGAATAGTAAACAAACAAACATCTGACCAACTGGGGACACAATGTCAAATGCTATTTCTAGGGGGTTTAGGGAGTGTTAGGGTTAGAATTAGGTTCAGGGTTAGGAGCTATTGTTAGTTTTAGGGTTAGGAGCTAGGTTTAGGGTTAAAGTTAGGTTTTGGGGTTAAGGTTAGGGTAAGGGTTAGAGTTAGGTTTAGGGTTAGAGGTTAGTGAAAATAGGATTTTGAATGGGAGTGAATTATGTGTTCCCATAAGGTTAGTTGTACAAGACCGTGTGTGTGTGTCTCAAGGTTGGGGTCAATTGAATTTCAATTTATTCATGGCAGACGTGCTTAAAGAAGGTGACCCCCATCCACTTATCACCAATTCCTTGTTTGCTAAGTGTTGTTTGCTAAGTTCACTGTATTGTAGCTTGTTCTTAGTTATTTTTGTTTGTATCTGCATTAGCACAGTATACACCAGGGGTGGGCAACTTTGATGGGGGTGGGGGCCACAAAAAAATATGAATTCATCTTGAGGGGTCGCAGTTGCTCGATATGTCACCCATTGAGCATGTTTGGGATGCTCTGACTCAACGTGTACGACAGTGCGTTCCAGTTCCCGCTAATATCCAGCAACTTCACACAGCCATTGAAGAGGAGTGGGACAACATTCAACAGGTCACAATCAACAGCCTGATCAACTCTACGCGAAGGTGATGTGTCGCGCTGCATGAGACAAATGGTGTTCATACCAGATACTGACTGTTTTTTCATCCACTCCCTTACCTTTTTTTTAAGGTATCTGTGACCAACAAATGCATATCTGTATTCCCAGTCATGTGAAATCCATAGATAAGGGCCTAATGAATTTATTTCAATTCAATGATATCCTTATATGAAGTGTAACTCAGTAAAATCTTTGAAATTGTTGCATGTCGCATTTTGTGTTCAGTGTAGCTCCCAGCAGCAATTTGAAAAAGGAAATTTGATTTATGGGCCATTGAACAATGTTGCATGCTTTAGTTAAAAAAAAACTCAGTGCGTAGTTCAAAAACAATGACGACATATCTGTATTCACCATTGAATTTAAAAAAGAGTTGACCCAAAACCAGTATACACTCCCTTACGTATTTAGACAGTGTAGCTAAAACTTTTAATTTGGCTCTATACTTTTGAGATGAAACATTTTATTTGAGGCGACAGTACAGAATTTCACCTTTTATTTAAGAGTATTTTCATACATATCTGTTTTACCGTTTAGAAATGAAAGCACTTTTTATGCATCTAGTCTCCCCATTTGAATGTGTCATAAGAATTTCGACAAATTCAATTAATGTGTATAACATTTTGTCAAAAGTGTATCATTTGGTCCCATATTCCTAGCATGCAATAACTACATCAAGATTGTGCCTCTACTTGTTGGATGCATTTTCAGTTTATTTTGGTTGTGTTTCAGATTATGTTTTGCGCAATAGAAATGAATGGTAAATAATGTATCGTGTCATTTTGGAGTCACTTTTATTGTAAATAAGAATAGAATATGTTTCTAAACACTTCTACCTTAATGTGGATGCTAACACGATTACGGATAAACATGAATGAATTGTGAATAATGACGAGTGAGAAAGTTATAGAGGTAAAAATGTTATACCCCCCAAAAATGCATCCTGGGGCTGTGATTAAACTCATCTTAATACCATAGATCTAACTACAACACTGTAGGTTTACACCAAGACCATATGGAGCTCTGAATTACTTGCTGAATAGCATTAGCAGAGCTAGCAAAAGCTCAAAAGAAGTTTGGGGAGGTTACACAAAATAAGAAATACTTCCTTGCTAATGATTTACTTTGACTACAACTCAATAATGCATTCATTACACTTCTATAAGCATTTCGTGAACGTGTTATAGCAGGTCCAACCACATTATTCAAGGTTAATTAAATGTATCCAAAACATATCTATAGTGCATTCAGTACATGCTATGCACGCGCTCATACAGGTATCTTAACAGATGCATCATTACAATGACACTGTGGTGCCGCTGAACTCACAAGCTTCTTAGTTAGCTAGCTAGCTCTGGTACAACGTTAAGCCAAATCTCTGAAGTTCAAAGACATTCAAATTTCCTTCATAGAAGCCACTTTCCCATAGGTATAATTCTGTGGGCCTAATTCAGATAATGCATAACAAGATGCCCAGCGCTTCAAGCCAAGCCTCCTCCTCCACCCTCTCTCGCTCTCTCCTCACCTACAAAATGTCAGTCGCATCTCGCTCCCTACAGTTGTCTGTCCAATGCATGTAAACAACTATTATAGCTTGCCCGCTCCAGCAAGCTGAGCTAAATGTAAAAAATAAATAAATTACAGAGGTTTAAAAAGGAACAGAAAGGACAATATAAACCTTTACTTTTTTGGCTTTCGAATCAGTTCAGTTTTAATAATCGTTCTTTTTAGAACGGAAGGATTGGAAAATAATTTTGGTTCCAACCCCTGGTTAGAACTCAACGGTTAAGTTAGGCAATAAGGTAAGGGTTAAGGTTTGGGATAGGGTAAACATTATTCTTTTTTAAATGAGTGCCTAGCACTGGGATTGAAAATGTGACCCTCGGAGCCAGGGCTCGTGTCTTACGCCCATCCGCTATCCCCCATCCACAACACCCTAGCAAGCTGCAAGCCTACTTGATGGTAATAGCGCTCACTGTTGCCCCTAGCCCCCCCTTTGAAGGCATCTCCCAATGTCCTGGGGACCTGGATGAACTTTGAATATCGCCTTGGATCTCGAGTTATCTGGCTGGTATAGTGGAATAACTGGCCATTTAGGTCATCATTGTCCTTCATAGAGGTATAGGTCTTTTGCCGTTCACTGCAACTCCACTTTCTGTGCTTTGTTTGATTGTTGTCTGTTTGTCTGTCTGTCTGTTTTCCTGTCTGTTTGTTTGTTTGTCTGTCTGTGTTTGCTTGTTTGTGTTTGATCAACAGTCAGGCCAATCTCAGTGTAAATCTTTCCAGGCATTGACCTGATCAGTGATACTGTGTGCAGTGGTGGCTGTAACTGGGAAAACTCAGGTCCCAAAAAAGGGCAACAGCTGGTACAATAATTCAGGTGTAATACAACACGATTTGCAGCAAGGGAACAACAATCCACATCAGAGCAGAAAGACTGTTCAACTTCCAAAAGGTCAGAGTAAGCTTACAGTATATAACCAAAGTGTGATGGTTATGTGTGTGTGTGTGTGTCCATTAAGTACTATCAATACAGATCATAACAAACAGTTACAAATGTTCAGAGAACTGTTCAGCTTGAGTCAACTTGTATAAGGAACAACCAAGGTCATACATGTAGTCAAACAAAACCATTCAGTGTTCATGTCATTAAACTGCTCCGCTGGTCTCTGTCCCCCTACACTGGTTTCCCTCCTCTTCTTCAATCTCAGCAAACCTAGCAGTCACAGCATTGTGCTGCCCTCTAGATTTACATTTACATTTACATTTAAGTCATTTAGCAGACGCTCTTATCCAGAGCGACTTACAAATTGGTGCATTCACCTTATGACATCCAGTGGAACAGCCACTTTACCACTCTAGATGCTTGCCATTTGATCTGAAGAGTTCATCTCACTTTCTTTGGAAGTAGGCCTACAGTTGGCCTGAGTGGGCTGCTTTAACCTTGCTTTGCTCTAGAAATCTCAGGGTTATACATATACATTATTGGATACAGTATCAGCTATGTCAGAAAAGGTCACATGTAATTGGATACAGAGTGAGTGAAGCCCTTTATCATGGTTCTTAAACCACATCAGCCTCTCTTTGAGGTCATCTGACCAGTTTTCCTTCTCCTCTGCTGAAACAGATGACTGAGTACTGGATAAGAGAAATACGTTGTTGAGCTGTATGTCCATGTTAGATTGAGTGGAAGGAAATGTTACCGTGCTGATTATTTCTAATGGTAAATCTATCAAGTAAACTATCAATCTTTCTTTATTTTCACCAAAGGCCTCTTTACCCTTACAAATACCCAGCTCTATCCAGTTGTTGCTTAGTAGCGCATAACACATATGTGTTAGCTACTAAGCAACAAATGGAGCTGGGTATTGTACAGAAACCAAACCTTTCCTCCTCCTGCCTAGTGCTCTTATTCCATGGAAGCGTAATTCACTATTTGTCGACTTTGGGGTGAAAAGTTCCCAGACCATGTTAGGCTTGGAACAGAGCCTGCTAATCGACAGGAAGTTTCACTTTTTACCATAGAGAGGGAGTGAGACAGAGAGAGAGAAAATTAAAGGGACTGGAGAGAGAGAGAAAGAGAGCGAGAAAAAGAGAGGAAGCCTTGAGGAGAAGGTCAGGAGTTGAGATCTGTCCTAGGTGGCTGAAATATAAAACCCAGTGCCGGACCACACCACACAGACTTTAAGGAAAGTCATGAGGCCTCTGTCAGGCCATGATGTCTCTGACAGATGTCTGGAGCTCCGTGTCTACCTTCAGGAGCCCTCAGCCATCAACAGAGTGAGGACAGACACACAGACAGAAATGGGGCCTACAAGTTAAATTTCACCTTGGTAGGAATGTATTTTTCCCTCTTCAATGAATCCTTATGGTTTATTAAAATGTATAAGGAGAAATACTTATTTTCTGTTTTATCTAAGTGCTCAGATGTTGGCGATGAAAGACATAGCCATAAAGTTCAGAGAGAGAACAGAGTTCAGGAAATATTTTGTTTTTATTTAACCTTTATTTTGACAGGGGGTTTAAGCTACCTTACGAAGCAGTTTGCCACCTTGTAGATGCATGTCCAATATTTATTTGATTGGTTTCTTGATTAGGGCCCAGTTTCCCAAAAGCCTCTTAAGGCTAAGTTAATCTTAGAACCATCGGATCATATGGTTCTAACAATGAACTTAACCTTAAGATGCTTTTGGGAAACTGGGCCCAGTCTAGTAAATGCAGTTTAACTCTCAGTAGGGGTGCCAGGGTTTTGGGTGTGGTGGCCTCTAGTGGTTAAAAACAAAGAGCTAACTCTGACCAGCAGTGAACTTCATAAAGTCACGTGAAAAGTTTTTTTTGTTGCAAACCACAATGGCTCAGCCTCGCTCAAATGTCGCACTAACAACAGGTATTTCTTTCTTTGTTTTTAGTAGTGGGTTGTTAACTGCCACACCCTTCAGGCTCATGTTCCTGACAAACTTTTTAAATAAACAAGATTTATTAAACTTCAAACAAAAACAGACAGGGGTCATCACATCCTGCCCCTGTTTTGAGCATAGTTACACCTTAGTGCCACTTGAAATGATATAAAAAATGTGATGTAACTTGTGATCTCCTTCCTCTTATTCACATTTTCTACCTCAGTGGTTTGTCCCAGACATGCTCCTGTTCTTTCTGTCTCTCTCACTGTCTCCTATCTAAGTCACTCTCACATGCATTCTACTCGTCTCTTGCACTCTTTCCCTCTCTCGCTCTGTATTCTCATTAATGGCTCTATTGAGGGGAGCACCCCCCTCCCCCCATTACCCCCCTTTTCACTGAAGCACAACACTGACTCATCTGCCGCACAGTGCAGTTCGTGCACAAGATGAATACAGAAGCTTAGTTTTTTTTTTTTTTCATGCTTTATTTTTACTGCCAGAGGTTACTGACTGGTCAAACCTATTAGACTCTGAACTGTTTGTAGTCTTAAAACACACAGGCTTTAATTCACACCAGATACTGGGCTTAGAGGATGGCATGAAAAAAAGAGTAAAGTCCACCACTGAATCATTGTTTTAATTCAGCATTACAGCACAATAAGGATGCTGAGACTTCTGTCAAAACAGTGTAAAGCCACAGTTTATGTAACCTAATGACCTTACACAATGTGCAAATAAAAAGGGGTCTTCTAAATGATGACTGCACGGCTGGTGTTTATATTGAACGGGGAGAGTAAGGGGTCAATGGATTTAGAAAATGTTCCATTCCTATTTGAGAGTGTGAGAGTGTTTAATTACTTTTGGTAGAACAATGAACTAGCTTGCCATGAAAGGTCTTGACTGCCATAAATGGTATTGAATACTGTACGTGTTTTCAAAGGTATTAAAAACATGTTTTACCTATATGATTTATTTATACAGCTACAGAAACTATTCTCTCCATACCTAGCAACACCTCTGAAGATGTTATAGCTACTTTAAGCCAGGTTAAACTGTATAAAAATATGGGCAATGAAAAACACTGCATTGCGCTTACAATGTCTTTAGATTGTAAATGTCATATACATTTCCATTCAAATTTTTGCTGCTGACATACCTGACAACAAAGAAAAGGGGGAAATTGGAAACACGAGACAAAAATGTACCACTTTCTCTTGAAAGCTTGTCAGTGCTTTCCCATACAGGGCCTAAACCTTAAACCCACTTAGAAAAAAAAAAGAAAGAAAAAAGAAAATTAATGTTCCCTCTGAACTAGAGGAGGATTTGATTCTGGTTGAACTGAAAGACTCTTTCATCCCTCACCAATGTAGGATGTAATACACCCCCCCCCCCCTCCCACACGCCCACTCCAATCCCACCGCCCTCAGCTCCCGACCCAGACGCCCCCACAGATTTGTTTCAGTAATACCACGGGCATATGGCTCTGCAGATAGGTTGCGCCCTTATCGCTTCTCACAAAGGCACACAGCCCAATGAGTACCACAAGAGGAACTCTAAATCCGTAAGAAGGCATCAAAAATAATATCAATATCAAAGGTTTTAATTTGAATGATACGGATGGGCTTATCTGTGTGAGTTGTGTCGAGTAGGCTGATCAGTATTACTATAATCCAGCTCAGACTCACAGTAATTATATCTATCTGAAGGCCGGGTACTTGCCCTCACCCACAATATGGGGCCTTGTTCAAGGTCAGCGACAGGTCAGGATTTAAACAGTCTAAATTTTGCAAAATGCTTTCTTGGCTAGGAATTCGAATTCTTAGTAAATCGGATTATTCAATTAAAGTAGACTGTTAATATGTTGTGAAAATATAAACTATGAATTAATAAATGCAATTAAAGACAAAAAAGTGCCTGAAAACATTACAGCTGTTCATTCCTTTGAGGTTGATCTTGCGTGGCTAAAATAATTACTTTGCTTAAAGGAGAATCTTGAAGGAGTTTTATAACTCTGTGAAACAAAATGTAGCTTCCTTGAGTCACAACACTGAATATGCAATATTACAATATTTACAGCAAGTGAGGAATGTACAATACCTGTATTCAGAATACATCAAAATACCACATTGTGATATTTAAGGACGAGAGTCCTATCATAAAGCCATGTGAATCAAAATGTATCATAATAGTTTTCTGTTTCCCCACTACACAGATATAAACTATGGCAACTAATAATCAAATTCCAGTAAGAGGGACATGACTTGATTCACTGAGGTCAGTCCCTTATTCTCCCAGCCAGGTTTACCAGTGTTTATCTCTAAAGGGTGGAGTCGGATATGGAGTTGTGTCATGGTTGTTGTTAACCCCTACTCCTTCAGACATGCAGGAGACAGTGGCAATCTTACCCAGCAGGCAAAGTGGAATCTCACCTTGCACCCTACTTTGTTCCGCCCTCATGGCCCAGACAGACAAATCCCAAAAGATTACATACATAAAGAAACAGGGCGTGTGCCTGGTTCAAAAGTACACCACCCTACCAGATCACAAGAGTATGAAGCCTACTGTCAAAGCGGTGTTTTTCAGCTGGGGTTTAATGATATATTGCCTTGGTTGGTTCGTTCTTGGTTCATCCATTCAAGTTAATTCATTCTCTACACTTTTGCTCATAGGAGGCTCTCAATAGCCGGGAAACCACTGTTCTCGAACAATTTACAGTAAACTGTGAATGACAAGTCTTGAAAATGCATGTAGGCTACTAGCTCAGTAACTAATCTAAATACAACTTAAAATGTCAAAAGTCCATTAGGAGCTCTTTCACAAGCTTACAACACTTGTACATGGCAGGCAGGCCATGCCACTGATATACAGTACCTGCTGCTCTGGCCTGAATGGGCTGGATGCTGGCCTGAATGGTCTCGGATTCCACCAGAGTTCACAACCATCTTTGGCCCCTCTCTCAGCCAGCCAAAGATGGTTGTGAACTCTGGGGGAATCCGAGACTGATTAGGCCATGTCCCAGCGCCGTCATTAGCACACAGTGGAGACACTCAGCTTAATGGAGAGACACATCACTGCTAATTGCCTCAATTTGGATGAAGCCTTGTGACATCTCCATGGTGAAGAAGGGCACACACAAGGTCAATTTTCTTGTGTTTGAATAGTAAACTCATTTCTGATGTGTTATGATTGACTAAGAAGACGCTAATGAACAAGGAAGGGTCATTGTTTTATAGTTCAGAGTGTACCTCACAACAGAAGGCTCTTTCTCCCTTAATGAACCATTTCAATTTATGAAATCATATCATTTCAACTTCCGTAGTCTTAACGTCACACTTTTTCAATTGGAAAATGACTTATAAAATGTTGCCAATCTTCTATACACATGAAATGGTTATGAACAAGCAAAAACTCTGCCAAACTAAACAAATGGAATAATAATGTTTCATTTATAAAACAAATTATTGTACACCAAGAAATGTTTACACATAAAAAACACAAAATATACTTCACCTCTAATGCTACAGATATGTTTTACTTTTTTAAAGAAAAACACAAATATGACATATGTCGTTTCTCTCTTAGCCATCCTAAGTAGTAAAATGACTAAGTAATTGAGATGTCTTAAAGATTTGAGAAAGGCAAATGACAGCCATGTAAAAGAAGATGTGTGTGTTCAGACTGCAGACGTTTCCAAAGACTAAAGGGCCTACAAAAATGACAGCCATGTAAAAGAAGATGTGTGTGTTCAGACTGCAGACGTTTCCAAAGACTAAAGGCCCTACAAAAATGACAGCCATGTAAAAGAAGATGTGTGTGTTCAGACTGCAGACGTTTCCAAAGACTAATAGGCCCTACAAAAATGACAGCCATGTAAAAGAAGATGTGTGTGTTCAGACTGCAGACGTTTCCAAAGACTAAAGGCCCTACAAAAATGACAGGCTTGATCTGCACAACTGCTACACCCATTTAACCCTGTCAATCATTTCTGTCATCTTGAAACCATTTTGAAAAACTATATTTACTAAAATGTATTTAATGTTTTAGTTTTATTTCTCATATTTAAGCCACCATTTAAATGCTTTACTGATTGTACACAATTACATTTGCTGTAATTTAACCATAAATGTTAAAGTTGTGATGGGACAAGGGACAAGCTATTTTTCGGTGTGAGGAGCACAGAGGACCGTGGAATGAGTGGATCAAACGGAGAGGAGGGCTGTATATTTTTCTCCTCGGAAAACATCGGTGGTGGCACGTTCAACTGCTGAACCTGCTGGCCAATCACCTCCTCCTGTTTGGCCTGTCACCCTTCATCAGCAAGGTCAGAGGGCTAGGCGCCTCGCAGTTAATGAGGCAGCACTGTCTCTGCTACGTAACAAACTCCATTAACTTCACTAAAAGTTAATGTCACCGAAATAAACCTGAATGTAAACCAATGTAAAGTGTATCTAACCATGCCCTCTGCTTTTGTGTGCATTGGTTTTGAAAAATATGATTGGTATCTGTAACATGGACATTAAAAAATAAGATCAGTTTTGTTAGACAAATAAGCACACAATTCCCCGTTGTAACTGTTCACCCTTGTAATCAGATCATGCTTCATGAGGAGTCAGGAACAAAGGGATGCAAATTCAAATTAAATCTGCAGCGGGAGACTTGGCCGTTTGATCGCTGGGCCCTTTCATGCACTTTAATCACTCCTGACAGCCCTTTCCAACAGATTCTGTGACAAACTTCTCAATTTTACTTGGGATTTTTGAACTTTACTTGCTCCTCCGGGTCTGTCAAACAATCCAAATCAATGACCCAATTGACCAGTGGGCCCCTTGTTGATAACCTCAATGAGCTCTATGTGCCATTCATTGTGTGGGGCAAAATGCTGATAGCATTTACTGGTTATTAATTATTCATATGGGGACCTCCACTGCACAGTATCAGTGCAGTGCAGTGCAGTGCAGTGCAGAGCAGAGCCGCAGGTGCAGGGGTGGACCGCGCGACCCCAGACTTTCCCACATACTGGACAACTCATTAGGTCATCGTAATAAGGAAGCACATTTTGTTTTATCAAAAAATCTCATTATTTCTTCAACAAAGACGCCCAGTGACCTAATTGATGCCGTAGCTGCTCCCTTGTTATGTGAATATCCTTTATATAATGCCTGTCTAATTGCAACTTCGAGCTAACTGCTTCAGCGCCATCCTGTGCACAGATTTTACCCGCGCAAGTGTAAGGGGAGCTAAAGGGAATTGGCTTGGACCTCACTCACTTTTTTCCATCGTGACGTGTGTGTGTGATGCACAAATTCCGACATCTTTCTCAGCTCAACTGTGTATTCCACAATCAAATCTGTATCTGAATTCCAATTTTACCAAGGACATGATTATTTCAAAATTATAAATTTAAAACTGTTTTTGTTTTAATCGTCCACACTTCCACCCAACCATGCCCCACCATCACCCCTGTTCTCTGTCAGCAGTCTGCCGCTGTGCGTGTCAGCATGGTTTCGGGAGGACCCCCTCTCTCTCCCCCGGTAATATGAATGCTAATCCCACAGAGGCCTTGGCTGGCCGACCTTATCCTTGAGCAGGGGGTCAGGAGGAACCGAGGGGGCAAGTGGACCCGGGGATGGGGAGGAATCTGATAGCACCTCTGTGGTGGGGAACTCTGTGCTCAGGGTATTAAAGCAGGAGGATTAAAGGAGTTAGTCTGGGGAAAGACAGGGGCACAATGTGCCCCCCACCCCACCCTCAGCGTGAGAGGTATGCTGAGCTCTCAAGTCTCACATGGTTACCATTCAGATTGGGGAAAGACTCCTGAAAGAGAGGATGGGGAGGTGGAGGGGAAGGACGGGAGGCTGCACTGACCTCTGGGCCCTACAACAATCACCTCATCATTCTGCTCTCTGATTCACACCAGTCAGTCCCTTGAAGCCCAGATCCAGCCCAGCGAGCTGTCTGTCTGACAGGGCACAAAGAAGAATGATGGGACACATAAAGCCACACCCGGATATAACAGAGAAGGACACACACACACATGGAACTCCCCAACCATTAATTCATTTACGTTAATAAAATGCGTGGTTGCACCAACTCGTGTTCAAACATGAGAGTGTGTGTGTGTGTGTGTGTGAGCGGTGCGACTGGTTGGCATGACAGAGAGTAAAGATAAGCTGATAAAAACCTTTAAAGCGGCAGGTCTGAGTGATGCTCGGCCGACGGCTCCTCTTAAGACTCTGCTTCTCTCTCAGCCTCACACTCCCGTGGACAGAGGGAAGACGTGTACCATCTCTGAATCATCTACCTATTATTCCCCTATCAGAGAAGTGCTACGCGATGGTGTCAACAATAATTTAGATGGCAGTGGCACATTTCCTCCATTTGTGCGTCACACTGTGGATTGGTATCGTATGCATCTCAATTAAATGTTGTGTTTGTATTGGAAAAGATGTCACGTCATAAAACAGGAAAGCGATACCCATGAATGATTCACGTAATAGCAGTCACCGAACGAATTACACATGCAAAGCCCTTGTCATAACACGCGACACAGTTAAGGTATAGCCTACTCAATGTGATGTCTACAGCCCAAATTGTGACATAATAGAAAAACAATTATAGTAGTGCAATAATCTTTGATTATACAGGAAATTGAGAATCAGATTATCAAACTATTTCACATTAGGCACATCCTATTGAGCACATACATCAGTTCAACGTGAAATCAACAAAACATTTCACCATGTCATTACATTTAGGTTAAAAGTTAGTTGAAAAAAAATTGGAATACCCTTATGTTGATTACTTTTTGCTGACTTTTAGTGAATCCAATCAGTTTTCCATGTTCATTCAACGTCATCACATTGCATTTTTTTGTTGTAGAAATGACATGGAAATGTTGATTCAACCAGTTATTGCCCAGTGGAATGAGTGGTTGCAAGACAGTATTTTTCAGTCATGGATGCCAACTTGTCTGGTCCAAATGTATTTAACAAACACCTTGATGTCAACTCACAGGCCGGGGATCACCTCCACTCTCTGAGATTAAGTTTGACTTCAAAGTAATACGCTGAAAGGCCAAACCTCTCAATCAAGTGAGACAACAATGAAGCTGCTTGCTGAACAAGTCAGACCACACACATCTATCTAAAGCCTGAGAAAGAGGAAAAGTCATTAATGTCATTATGGGGGCCTCAGCCAAAATACAGGTAACTTTCAAAATAAAGTAAACACTTGTGTAAATCAGGGACATCCCATCATGCTTAGGGTCATGTATACAAATGCCCAGTTGCCCATATTTTGGCTTATATGGGTAGAAGAAGAGATCTCAGTGACTTTGAAAGAGGGGTCTCAAATGAGCATAAGGGGGGTTAAAGGGTGTGTGTGTGTGTGTCTCAGTCACCAGATCTCAACCCAATTGAACACTTATGGGAGATTCTGGAGCGCTGCCTGAGACAGCGTTTTTCACCACCGTCAACAAAACACTTGTAGAGTTCCAGACACTTGTAGAATCTATGCCAAGGCACATTGAAGCTGTTCTGGCGGCTCGTGGTGGCCCAATGCTCTATTAAGACACTTTATGTTGGTGTTTCTTTATTTTCGCAGTACCTGCCTGGAAATACCAAATATAAGGACATCTACACACCAAATACAAAACAAAAACACATTTATATCAACAACAGACTGGTGACTGGTCAGAGGTAGAAAAGAGAGCAGCAGCAGCGAACGAGCAAGCGATAGAGAGAGAGGACAGAGGGCTGTGCCAGACTAATGGTCAACATTCTCCTTCCTGTCCTCAGGGGGTGGGATGCCTAGGCTGAGTGGATCACTCATCTCCAGGCTCTCCCCTGGGCAGGGCAGGCGACTCTGGCCTTTTCTCCCTACCCTAGTTGGCCCCCATCTCACTGGAGAGACATCTCCCCTCACAGCTCCAGGTGAGAATATGAATGTTACTGTGAGAAAAAAAGAGAAAAGAAAGGAAGCCTGCATGTGGCAGAAATTACACTTACATTTTTTATTTATTTATTTATTTCACCTTTATTTAACCAGGTAGGCTAGTTGAGAACAAGTTCTCATTTACAACTGCGATTTGGCCAAGATACCACTAAGTGGTATCACTTTATTTTGAGAGTCCCTCTAGTTTACAGTTTTGCCAATTATGTTTACTTAAGCAAAAACCAACCACATAGAGGGTAAGAAGAAGATAAGAGCGATAAGCGCAGCTATGCACACAAATGCACAACATGCTCAAATTACACAATTATAGACAGCCATATGCCAATGAAAATAGACACTACAAACACACAGACTGAACTGAAGACAAAATCGCACAGAAGCAAAACCGCACGGAAGCCGATTGTCTGTCACATGTACACATCCAAAATCCAACTCTAAAAGACAAATGATTAAGCACGCATCTAGCTTGTCAGCAACTCAGAAAGAGACGCATGCAGTCAAAGACACCTAATAAAGTATTCTATCACATTCCACAAGCTACTACTACACAGACCGGAAACATATGGCACGCTACATATACAACACTACTAAACAGTGTTTGCAAATCAAAGTTTTGTCATGCAGGGGATGTTCAGTGACAGTAGCTTGCTCTTATGTTATACTCCCCCTAGTGGAGGTATGCAAACCATACATGAAATTGCCTTAATAGCGTGGCATGGCTTTTCACTTTCCTTGGCAATGGTAACCAGACCGGAGTCAAAACATCAGCATGAGAATTAGAATAGAATTTCCTGTTATTGGAATTTGTCCAATAAATTATATCAGCTAGCATAGTTACTTAAGAAAAGAAAACATATTTAGAAAAACACATAAAAACAAACCTGACAGCAGTTATGTTGTTCAGAATTTTTTTACACATTTATCTAGTGGCATTTACAAAAGATAATATTTTTTTACATTACATTTTATATACAGTACCAGTAAGGCATATGCAAACTGTACAATTGTAAATTGGACAAAAACAAGCTGAATTATTATGATACAACCTAAATAGTATGCACAGACCAACGTCAATCTTAAAATAAAGTAAATCATTAGACATACAGTACATGTATGTAAAATAAATCAAAACATCTTGCAAGGATTTTGTTTTCCTCTATTATTTTCTAAATATTTAATTGATGGACTGTATTGTTACTAAGCGAGMTTTTTTTTATTTATACCTACGTAAACAGTTGGAAAAGCACTCAGAAATTCAAAAGATTTCACAAAATTTCTAATCTCCTTGATCTACCATTGGTATTTCTAATTCCAGAATCACTGTATGCCAAAGGTCCTTTTGAATTAGCGTATCTGAGGAAAATACCTATATGTGTATACCATACATTAATACATATACAGTACCATTCAAAAGTTTGGACACACATACTCTCTCCAGGGTTTTTCTTTATTTTGACTATTTTCAACATTGTAGAATAATAGTGAAGACATCAAAACTATGAAATAACACCCCAGCTAGCACAGTGGATCTGGACCGATTCCGGCTGAGAGTCAGACTCAGCCGACGTCATGTGGCCCGAGTCTGGGACGCCTTCGGCAGTATTACTTATGGCTAGGATGCGGGGATTGAGCTTGGACCGATTCCGGTGTGAGTTATCTGGCCCAGATGTATTACTTGGGGCTCAGGCCGATTCCGGTGAGAGTTATCTGGCCCAGATGTATTACTTGGGGCTCAGGCCGATTCCGGTGAGAGTTATCTGGCCCAGATGTATTACTTGGGGCTCGGGCTGATTGGGGCTACTCTCTGGCAGATGATTTCACGGGCTCCTTTATATAATTAACATTTCATTATATATTTATTTTTTCATATTTTCCTCATTGTTCCCGTGATCAAAAAATACAATTAAGAGTTCTGTAGTATTTTAGTATTTTGATACTTTGTGCAAGACAATTGATAAGCATTAAAAACTTTGTGGCTGGAACCTCCCAAGTGGTGCAGTGCATAACTGCATTGCTAGAGATGCTGGTTTGAGACCCGTGCCAGCTGTGACCGCGAGACCCATGAGGCGATGCACAATTGGCCCAGCGTCATCCAAGTTAGGGGAGGGTTTGGCCGGCCGGCATGGTCTTGTCCCATTGCACTGTAGCGATTCCTGTGGCGGGCTAGGCGCATGCACGCTGACACAGTCACCAGGTGTATAGTGTTTCCTCTGACACAAAATGTTTATTTTTTGTGGATGGGTATAATTTGTATGTATAAAATGTATAATAGTAATATTTAAAATTACTAAAATTGGTTCCGACACCCGATTCGGCGCCGATTCAATCAGTTCCGCCCCCCGGAAGAGGGCCGCTTCTGGGCCGATTCCTCATTGCTAGCTGGGACATATGGAATCATTTAGTAGCCAAAAAAGTGTTTGAAAAATCTCAAATATATTTAGATTTGTTTAAGTAACCACCCTTTGTCTTGATGACAGCACGCCCCCATTCTCATCATCGGGGCTGTAGTGGAGCAGGTTGAAAACTTCAAGTTCCTTGGTGTCCACATCAACAACAAACTAGAATGGTCCAAACACACCAAGACAGTCGTGAAGAGGGCACGACAAAGCCTATTCCCCCTCAGGAAACTAAAAACATTTGGCATGGGTCCTGAGAACCTCAAAAGGTTCTACAGCTGCAACATCGAGAGCATCCTGACTCGTTGCATCACTGCCTGGTACGGCAATTGCTCGGCCTCTGACCGCTGGGCACTACAGAGGGTAGTGCGTATGGCCCAGTACGTCACTGGGGCTAAGCTGCCTGCCATCCAGGACCTCTACACCAGGCGGTGTCAGAGGAAGGCCCTAAAAATTGTCAAAGACCCCAGTCACAGACTGTTCTCTCTACTACTGCGTGGCAAGCGATACCGGAGTGCAAAGTCTAGGACAAAAAGGCTTCTCAACAGTTTTTACCCCCAAGCCATAAGACTCCTGAACAGGTATTCAAATGGCTACCCGGACTATTTGCATTGTGTGCCCCCCCAACCCCTCTTTTTACGCRGCTTTTACTCTCTGTTTATCATATATGCATAGTCACTTTAACTATACATTCATGTACATACTACCTCAATTGGGCCGACTAACCAGTGCTCCCGCACATTGGCTAACCGGGCTATCTGCATTGTGTCCCGCCACCCGCCACCCCCTCTTTTACGCTACTGCTACTCTCTGTTCATCATATATGCATAGTCACTTTAACCATATCTACATGTACATGCTACCTCAATCAGCCTGACTAACCGGTGTCTGTATGTAGCCTCGCTACTTTTATAGCCTCGCTACTGTATATAGCCTGTCTTTTTACTGTTGTTTTATTTCTGTACTTACCTATTGTTCACCTAATACCTTTTTTGCACTATTGGTTAGACCCTGTAAGTAAGCATTTCACTGTAAGGTCTACACCGGTTGTATTCGGCGCACGTGACAAATAAACTTTGATTTGATTTGATATTTGGTAAAAGACCAAGTCCATATTATGACAAGAACAGCTCAAAAAAGRAAAGAGAAATGTCAGTTGATCATTACTCATCAGTCAATATGCAAAATGTCAAGAACTTTGAAAGTTTCTTCAAGTGCAGTCGCAAAAACCATTGGCGCTATGACGAAACTAGCTCTCATGATGACCGCCACAGGAAAGGAAGACCCAGAGTTACCTCTGTTGCAGAGGATACGTTCATTAGTGTTACCAGCCTCAGAAATTGCAGCCCAAATACATGCTTCCCAGAGCTCAAGTAACAGACACATCTCAACATCAACTGTTCAGAGGTGACTGTGTGAATCAGGCCTTCATGGTCGAATTGCTGCAAAGAAACCACTACTAAAGGACACCAATAATAAGAAGAGACTTGCTTGGGCCAAGAAACACAAGCAGTGGATATTAGACTGGTGGAAATCTGTCCTTTGGTCTGATGAGTCCATTGGAGATTTTTGGTTCCAACCGCCGTGTCTTTGTGAGACGCAGAGTAGGTGAACGGATGATCTCCGCGTGTGTGGTTCCCACCGTAAAGCATGAAAGAGGAGGTGTGATGGTGTGGGGGTGCTTTGCTGGTGACACTGTCAGTGATTTATTTCGATTTATTCAAGGTATACTTAACCAGCATGGCTACCACAGCATTCTGCAGCTATACGCTATCCCATCTGGTTTGCGCTTAGTGGGACTATCATTTGTTTCTCAACATGACAAAGACCCAAAACACACCTCCAGGCTGTGTAAGGGCTATTTGACCTAGAAGAAGAGTGATGGAGTGCTGCATCAGATGACCTGGCCTCCACAATCACCCGACCTCAACCCAATTGCGATGGTTTGGGATGAGTTGGATTGTAGAGTGTAGAAAATAGTAAAATAAAGAAAAACCCTTGAATGAGTAGGTGTTGCCAAACTTTTGACTGGTAGTGCAAATACATACCACAGTATTTAGGTACGTATGTTTAAGTTCATATTTACAAGCACTTAATCGTGGAGAAATTTGGAATGATCTAAAAACAAAAAAAGACAAGTATATAACAGATAGTCTGATAGTATAACATATTTCTGACCAGACTGTATGGGTGAGTCAGTGGCTTCATGTTCCACCTAAGACCTGTTCATAATGCTGGTATTGTGTGTATGTGGAGAGATATGTATGGATGAACATCGAAATATAGTTCATACATATGTGTGTAGTGTACGCAAACCAATGGAGTGTTGATAGGCGTTTTGGGAACTCTTTATAGCCACTAACTGTATGCTCATTAACAACGGCAGAACTCTCTAGGCCTAAAGTGTTTTCTACCAAGAGACGCACTGGAATTCATCATCCACAGTTGCTGATGTTTCTCTGATACACCGACATTCATTTCAGTTACACTGCTATTTACATCTTTAAGCATTGCCGTCTCCTTATTATTCCTTGTACCTCATCCATTTGGTGTCCATTTCATAACCAAGCAAGGCATTCCTGTTGCCTTAGCAACAGTTCCAGGAGGAAATGGAAGTGGCCATGTCACAGATTCAGAAACACATTGGATACTGGGTTAGTGTGCCTGTAAACTGTTATCTTTTGAACTGTGGTTGGCAATTTCCTTATTGCCATCCTTCATCAATGCAGAGAAGACCTAAAGGAAAGATGTATATGTAAAATAAAATAGGTATACAGTAGTTCTACACATGTCCAGCAGAAGGCAATGTTGTTACAAAAACACACCAAAAAACTCAAACATAAAAGCTCCCCTTTCCTCATCTCCTTTCCTCAAAAAACAGTGATCTTTAAAGACTTCAAAAAATGAAGCAACATGGTAAATAACTACCCAGCAGTCCTCTCCCCTATAGGTTCATGAGGGGAAGACGAGGGGCAAAGGAAGCCATTGAAGAACACTGATACCCCCTGTCTCAGGACAGATCAACTCAACACATCTGACCTGGACCCACTTGCGATTGCTGCTGATCCAGTCCTCTTTTGGCTGTGCCGGGTGGAGATTATAACAGTACATGGCCAAGATGTTCAAACGTTCATAGATGACCAACAGGGTCAAATAATTATAATCACAGTGGTTGTAGAGGGTGCAACAGTTCAGCACCTCAGGAGTAAATGTCAGTTAGCTTTTCATTGCCGAGCATTCAGAGTTCGAGACAGCAGGTGCGGTAGAGAGAAAGAATCGAAAATAGCTGCCTCCAGTACATGAGTCATCCCAATAAATGTCAACCTGCCAATTAGTTAGTGTAGTCATGGATCATCTTTCTATGGTCATGTGAAGCAGGCCGATAGTGTCAGGTATGAAGGTCAGACCCAGATGCAGACAATGTCGAATTAAAAATGGTTTAATTACCCAACAGGGGCAGGCAATAGACAGGTCAAGGCAGGCAAGGGTCAGTAAACCAGAGGTGGGGCAACGGTACCGGACGGCAGGCAGGCTCAGGGTAGGCAGAGGTCACTAATCTAGAAGTGGAGCAAAGGTACAGGTCGGCAGGCAGGCTCAGGGGCAGGCAGAGTGGTCAGGCAGGCGGGCTCAGAGTCAGGACAGGCAAGGGTCAAAACCAGGAGGGCGAGAAAAAGAAAGACTGGGAAAAGCAGGAGCTGAGGCAAAAACGCTGGTTGACTTAACAAACAACGAACTAGCAGCAGACAAACAGAGAACACAGGTATAAATACACAGGGGATAATGGGGAAGATGGGTAACACCTGGAGGGGGGTCGAGACAATCACAAAAACAGGTGAAACAGATCAAGGTGTGAGAGACAGACAGAGACAGGCAGAAGTACAGCTGGTGGTCTAAGGGGTGAAACATTTCTATAGTTCCATGCAAACAGAGGGAGAGAATAATGTGATTTAGAAAAAAGGCATTCCATACCCCCGGATTTAAGAGATTGGGATTAGGTGTCAATTCATGCTCAAGACTGGATTATGATCCTGATGAAACAAAAACAAGATCTATTTTTGTCAGTATATTGTAGTTTATTACTTTGCTGTGGACTGGGAATAGGCTAAGTGTAAGATCCTACTGCTTGCCCTCATCTTTATTAATTGAGCTTCAGTCTCAGTTGACTGTTGCTGTAAAAAAGTGCAGAGTGTGTCTGTCTCCATATCCTTTAAAGGAGCATAGACAGAGCAACTCAGAGTCCCACCTGAGGAGAGCATGGCAGGAATGCTAACCCACTTAACGCAGTGTCGCAGTGCTCCTCCTCAATAGCAGGGAAGGGGGCAGAGTAGCCAGCTGGGGCCTCAGCTGCAGACTTTAACAGCAGAGCAGAGGGACAGCTAACCCCCTTCTTCCCTCGCCCCCCACCCCCACTTCTGCATGCTGTGTCTCGGCCAGCTCGCCCACCACTCCTCACTAGCGGTCAGACAGGGAAATGGTTCCAATAGTTTTTCCAAGGTGACTTGTATTAATATATTCGGCTCGATTTACTCTCAGATTCAAAAATGCTGGTTAGCATCAAAGTAGACATCATGCAAGACTACAAATCCCTGCAAGCTCCTGCACGTCATCTCTAGCTGACACCTTTGCTAACAGGTATTGTGTCAATTAAAAACTTGCACAAGACAGTTCACAGAATTGTCAATTTAAAGAAATGTAGCGAATTTATTCATTAGTAAATTTAGCTAACATTAGATAGTTAATCCAGAGATTCTTACCTTTGCCTCGATTCGGCAGTCTCGTCCAGATCGTCATGGCATTTGTAGTTCTTTATGATAGCCACATTAGAAGCTAATTAGCATTTCATTTTTTGGGGGTAAATACAGTCAAATACACATATTGAGAAAAGTCACCTTGTTTAACAGATATTTACACAGTTATCAAAACGTCATGCCAGATTAAGTCTACACGAAACACAGCCCTTCTTTTAAGTGCTTCTAAAATCCCTATGAGAAAAATGAATAGTGTAAAAACGATTGGAACCATTTCTTTGTTTGACCGCTAGGTTTTATTGGTATTTTGACTGTGGTACTCTCCCACATCAATCTACACACAATACCCTACAATGACAAAGCAAAAACAGTTTTTTAGAGATTTTTGCAGATGTATAATAAAAATAAAAAAAACAACTGAAATATTACATTTACATAAGTATTCAGACCCTTTGCTCAGTACTTTGTTGAAGGACCTTTGGCAGTGATTACAACCTCTAGTCTTCTTGGGTATTACGCTACAAGCTTCTTCCATTCTTCTCTGCAGATCCTCTCTGTCAGGTTGGATGGGTAGTGTTGCTGTACAGCTATTTCCAGGTTTCTCCAGAGATGTTCGATCGAGTTTAAGTCCGGACAGGCTGGGCCATTCAAGGACATTCAGAGACTTGTCCTGAAGCCACTCCTGTGTTTTCTTGGCTGTGTGCCTAGAGTTGTTGTCCTGTTGGAAGGTGAACGTTCGCCCCAGTCTGAGGTCTTGAGTGCTCTGGAAAAGGTTTTCATTAATGATCTCTCTGTACTTTGCTCCGTTCATCTTTCTCTCAASCCTGACTAGTCTCCCAGTCCCTGCCACAGAAAAACGTCCTCACATCATGATGCCGCCACCTCCATGCTTCACCGTAGGGATGGTATTGGCCAGGTGATGAGCGATGCCTGGTTTCCTCCAGACGTGACGCTTGGCATTCCGGCCATTCAGTTCCATCTTGTTTTCATCAGACCAGAGAATCTTGTTTCTCATGGTCTGAGAGTCCTTTAGGTGCCTTTTGGCAAACTCCAAGCGGGCTGTCATGTGCCTTTTTGAGTGGTGCAGAGATGGCTGTCCTTCTACAAGGTTCTACCATCTCCACAGAGGAACTCTGGAGCTCGGTCGGAGTGACCATCGYGTTCTTGGTCACCTCCCTAACCAAGGCCCTATTTCCCCGATTGCACAGTTTGGCTGGGCGGCCAGCTCTAGGAAGAGTCTTGGTGGTTCCAAACTTCTTCTATTTAAGAATGATGGAGGCCACTGTGTTCTTGGGGACCTTCAATGCTGCAGAAATAGYTCTGTGCCTCGAGACAATCCTGTCTCGGAGCTCTACAGGCAATTCCTTCGACCCCATCGCTTGTTTTTTTCTCTGACATGCACTGTCAACTGTAGGACCTTATATAGACAGGTGTGTGCACTTCCAAATCATGTCCAATCAATTGAATTTACCACAGGTGGACTCCAATCAAGTTGTAGAAACATCAAGGATGATCAATGGAAACAGGATGCACCTGAGCTCAATTTCGAGTCTCATAGCAAAGGGTCTGAATACTTATTTAAATAAGGTATTTCTGTCTTTTATATTTTATACATTTGCAAACATTTCTAAAAACCTGTTTTCGCTTTGTCATTATGAGGTATTGTGTGTAGATTGATGTGGKCATTTTTTTATTTAATCTATTTTAGAATAAGGCTGTAACGTAACAAAATGTGGATAAAGTGAAGGGGTCTGAATACTTTCCAAATGCACAGTATATCCTTATCTTCATTAATTTCTATGGGAAGACCTCAAACAAGTTGGGATTGAGTCAAACAGGTTGTTGTTGAGTCCGATATAGAGGAGCGTAACTAACCTACAGGATGGTGAAGGAGTCTTTAGTATCTTTAGGAGTGCTCTCCCTCAGAGGAAACTTTCCAAAAACTTCCACCCTGGGACTGTTGCTTGGACTCTTGGGCTTTCTAGTAAACAGGCTCTTGGAAGAGAGCGTGATGGACATTTACAAGAAGAGGGTGGGGGGGGTGTGGGGGGGAGGGTCTGCAGGGAAAATATACTGTACAGTCAAAAGTTTGGACACTGTCACACTGTCGTTGGAATGGACAAGGTGCAGCGTGGTGAGCGTACACTTTCTTTTTTTGTAAAATGTCGCCAACAAATAAGAAATAACAAAAACGACCATTGAAGCGTACAATGGCTATAGTACCCCTAACAAGACAACTTCCCACAATGACAGAAGGGAAAAAGCTGCCTAAGTATGATTCCCAATCAGAGATAACGATAGACAGCTGTCCCTGATTGAGAACCATACCCGGCCAAACATAGAAATACAAAAATAGAAAACAGAACATAGAATGCCCACCCAAATCACACACTGACAAACCAATTGAGACATAAAAAGGCTCTCTAAGGTCAGGGCGTGACAGTACCCCCCAAAGGTGCGGACTCAGCCGCAAAACCTGAACCTATAGGGAGGGTCCGGTGGGCATCTATCCGGGTGCGGCTTCTGGTCGGGACCTCTAGCTCACCACTTTGGTGGCGCCTCTGGTGCGGGGACCTCGTCGCCGCCCCGGACTGGGGACCCTCTCCGCGGCCTGTACTGGGCACCTCGCTGCGGGCCCTGGACTGGGGCCCTCGTTGGCCGGCCGCGACTGGGAACCCTGCGTTCTGGCCCGGACTGGGGACCATCGGCTGAGGCTCGGGACTGGGATTGTCGTGGAGGCTCCGGACTGGAGGCTGTCGTTGGAGCTTCGTGCCATGACTCCTCACTGGAGGCTTCGTGCCATGGGTCATCACTGGAGGCTTCATGCCATGGGTCATCACTGGAGGTTCTTGCCATGGATCATCACTGGAGGCTTCTTGCCATGGATCAATCCGGAGGCTTCGTGCCATAGATATCACTGGAGGCTTCACTGGAGGCTTCTTGCCATGGATCATCACTGGAGTTCGTGCCATGGAATCACTGGAGGCTTCTTGCCATGGATATCACTGGAGCGAGGAGACGTATGGGCAGCCTGGTGCGTGAGCTGCCACAGGGCTCAGTACAGGCTGGGGAGACATACATGAGGCCTGGTTCTGGGAGCAGGCACAGGACTCACCAGGCTGGGAGACATACTGGAGGCTTGGTTCTTGGCACAGGCACTGGATACACTGGGCCGGAGGCGCACTGGAGGTCTCGAGCGTCAGAGCCTGCACAACCCGTCCTGGCTGGATGGTTATCTTCGCCCTGCAAATGCGGGAGCTGGCAAGGACGCACTGGGCTGTGCAGACGCACCGGAGACACAGTGCGCAGAGCCGGCGCAGGATATCCGGGGCGAAGAGACGCACTGGAGACCAGCGCGCTGAGCCGGCACCATCATCCTGGCTGGATGTCTACCCTAGCCCGGCAGATGCGGGGAGCTGGATGTAGCGCACCGGGCTGTGAACGCGCACTGGAGACACCGTGTGCTCCACCGCATAACACGGTGCCTGACAGTACCACGCTTCTCCACGGTAAGCACGGGAGTTGGCTCAGGTCTCCAACTGGGCCCTTTACTCGCTGCCTCGCCTTCCTGATGCTTCCACCTGCTCCACTGCAGGCGATCCTTTCCGGCCAGGATCTCCTCCATGTCCAGGATCCTTTGCCGTCCAGGATGTCCTCCCATGTCCAGTCCTCCTGAAAACGCTGCTCCCCTTACCACGCTCGCTTGGTCCGTTTGTGGTGGGAATTCTGTCACGGCCGCTGTCGGAATAAGACCAAGGCAGCGTGGTGAGCGTACGTTTTCTTTTATTTAGTCAATGTTGCCATCAAAACAAGAAATAACAACAACGACCATGAAGCTTACAAGGGCTATAGTACCCCTAACAAAGACAACTTCCACAATGACAGAAGGGAAAAGGCTGCCTAAGTATGATTCCAATCAGAGACAACGATAGACAGCTGTCCCTGATTGAGAACCATACCCGGCCAAACATAGAAATACAAAACATAGAAAACAGAACATAGAATGCCACCCAAATCACACCCTGAAACCAAACAATAGAGACATAAAAAGGCTCTCTAAGTCAGGGCGTGACAGACACACCTACTCCTTCAGGGTTTTTTCTTTATTTTTTACTATTTTGTACATTGTAGAATACTAGTGAAGACATCAAACTATGAAATAACACATATAAAAACATGTAGTAACAAAAAGTGTTAAACAAATCAAAATATATTATCTCTTTTAGATTCTTCAAAGTAGCCACCCTTTGTCTTGATGACAGCTTTGCACACTCTTGGCAGGTTGTGTCCAAACTTTTGACTGGTATGTACATTGTGATAGAGGTGGTACAAATCTGAGGGAAGTAGAGAATATGAAAAGAGTGTTGAGCAATGAAATGATAACATGTACACACACTCATGCACACACAGTCCCTGAGGTTCCCAGGCTTTTATCCTGCCCTGTGTACCGTAGGTGTGTGAAGAATTGGACATCAGTGAAGCTGCAGAGATAGGAGAGAAAATATTTTCTCTAGTGTCTGCTGGGTGAGCGAGTGTGTGGTACAGTTGGGGCAGACCAGCATGTTTGTTCTTCCCTTATTGTGAAGAAATTCAGAAAGTCAGACCTTCTTCCCCTCCCAAGTTCATGTTGCTGTGGATGGCCAGATACAGTACGTGTGACTAATTTAATACAAAGTGATCAAGGGAACTGTCAATCATCTAGCCTCCTCATAATCACTTGAGAGATTATTACAAAGATTATTACAATGTTCATTGTCAACCCAACCATGCCATCATAATCACTTCAGTATCAAACATAAGATGGCAGCGCCACAAACAGTTTTTCGTTCATGTTGTGCACACAGCACGCAGGACACAGTGAGCCATCAATCACTTGTTATTAACACTGTCAAAGAAACAGTGTGGTACAAAAACTAATTCCATCTGAAAAGATGGAATTCTATTTGGATGATGATATTGACAACGACAGTGCTTGTTGCTAGCTCAGCGTGAGATAGATATTGTAATATTCTGAACAAATATATAAACGAAACATGTAAAGTGTTGGTCCCATGTTTCATGAGATGAAATAAAATATCCCTGAACTTTTCCATACGCACAACTTTTTTTATTTATCTCCAATTTTGAGCACACTTTGTTTACAACCCTGTTAGTGAGCATTTCTCTTTGCAAGATAATCCATCCACCGGACAGGTGTGGCATATCAAGAAGCTGATTAAACAGCATGATTATTACATACAGTAGGTGCACATTGTGCTGGGACAATAAAATGCCACTTAAAGATGCAGTTTTGTCACACAACACAATGCCATAGATGTTCCAGTTGTCTTGAACTCACTGAAGTCAGTTGTTTTGAGCGCGGTATGAATCATGCTGGATTGACAGCATGGCCAATGTTGAATGTTTATCATTTAAAGCTTGGAAAAGAGACCCTTAATCCCAGAATTTGGACACACACACACTCCACTGAATAGCAGGCTAGTGATTGATTTGCAATGCTTGCAGATAGCCACTGATTCCTTCCAAACCACTCATTGTTGAATTTGCGATTTCCAACTTGTTGTGTAAAGTTTATGTTACTGGCCGATGAGCACAATACGTTTTTATCTATAATTTATTTTATTTTCATTATTTCTCTTCATATGACAAGGATTAAGGATTTGCAAGTAGATTGTTGACTTGATTCGTGATGATGTCTGCTAGTTAAGATTTAGAAAGTATCTGTGGCCAATGACCTTGGGCACTTCTAATGTAACTCTATAGATTTGTCAGTGACGTAGTGTCCCCATGAGTGACAGAACACTGAGCAAATCACGGAACAATTAGAGAACATTACCAACCCCTACGCTCCGTAATTTCTGCTGGCTGCTCCCACCACAGAAAGCACTGAGCTAGGCTGAAATACCTGCATTTTTTGGAGCTGCCTTACTGAAGAAAGCAAAAAAGAGATGCAGCTTTATTAACTCAATGATTTTTTACATTTTTACATTGTTTGCAAACTGATATGTGACACGTATTTAGCTAAAAAAGTGGGGCTCAGAACAGTTGGAGCTCTGTCCCACCTGCCCAGAATGACGGGTCACCACTGTATGTGTGCCATTCAGAGGGTGAATGGTCAAGAAAAAATATTTAAGGGCCTTTGTACAGGGTATGGTAGTTGATGCCAGGCACACCGATTTACGTGTGTCAAGAGCTACAACGCTGCTGGATTTTTCACGTTCAAAAGTTTCCTGTTAGGCTTGGGCAGTATCCAGATTTTCATATTGTCATACTGTCCTTCTCTCATACCGGGATTTACGGCGTTACCGGCATAGCACAGAAGGGGCGCTAAAAATGCAAGAAAAGCCCATTGGGCATTTATTACCAGAATGCTATCAAAATTAGCAAACTAATAGCGAAATCACAGATGCTGTTAGCTAATGCTAACGAGTGAAAATGAACATAAACTAATCGCAAAGACAGGCAAATCCAGCTCATAAAGTTATACAAGCATAGCTAGTAGCTACCGAATGTCATTTTCGGTTAGTGTGGACATTTACAAGCGAAAGTGAACGAGAACATTGTGCAAATGAACAGAGTTGTGATGCATGCTTTTCTGAAGGAAGAGCAGCATGTGTACAGGGAGCATATGGAAGAAGAGCAGATAAGAAAAGAAAACGCATGAGGAACAAATGGCAGCTGTAAAGATAACTCATCTAGAGCTCTTTCACTTCTGGCAGAAGGCCATTCTAAGATATCTGATGGCAAACATTTAGTAGTGAATTGCATACAAGTGTAACTTCATCCCCTCATGTGCGCTGCACAACAGAGACTAGATAGATATAGAACGCTATGGGCTCACCTCCTCGCTTTTTCCCGTTGTGCCATTTACAAACAAACACGTGACTAATATATTTAAATGTATTGTTAAACTTAAAATAAATTGTTTTGACGGTTTTGAAAAACCGTCCTGTGGCTTTTTCCAAATACCCCGGTATATTGTATGTATATACGGTATACCACCCAAGCCTATTTCCCGTGTGTATCAAGAATGGTCCATCACCCAAAGGACATCCAGCCACCTTGACACAACTGTGGGAAGCATTGGCGTAACATGGGACAACATCCCTGTGGAACGCTTTCGACACCTTGTAGAGTCCATGCCCAGACGAATTTAGGATGTTCTGAAGGCAAAAGGGGTGCAACTCAATATTTTGAAGGTTTTCGCAATGTTTTGTACACTGAGTGTATATGTTGGAGTTCAGGCTTTATTTGAAAAGTTTAAGTAGGAAATTGCATGAATTTTGACCATCAGAGAGTAGTTGGCCAAGTCTCAAACCAGGCTTATCAGTCAATCATATTTCATGGCTTTTAGAAAGGGCTCACAGAGCTTGTTTTTCCACTCACAGCTCTCCCCCAATATTAGTTGTGGTGATGAGATGCTAATGAAGTAATACAAACAAATGTAATTGTCTTGAATTTATTTTGTTTGTGTGTTCTACAGTCTTGTAAAGATAGGGGCGTGACTCGGACAGACAATGAATGTAACATCCATACATGGCTGGCTCCAGGCAAAAGCGAGATAAGGAACTCAGTAGGGGTCTCAACGTACTGCTGAGAGCTAGAATAGTAGAATACACAAGGTGCGATTTCTAAATTTGGTTGTGCATCAGCAGTTTCTCTCTTGCTATGTCAGTCACTGACAGTCATTCAATTAGCCATGTCAGCTAATCATTTTTAGATTGGTAAATTAGTCTAGCCAGCTATCATGTCTGAATACCGACCGGCCACGAAGGGCATGTGCACAGGGGCCCTGAACTCCAGGGGGCCCCAATTGATTTTGTTAGTCAATCTCACTCATATCATTAACATGGCATAAGTCGTGGCAAAAAGTGTACAATTGCAGGACATTTGCTTTACCTTTCAGTGATACCCATCCCGGATCCGGGAGCATCCTCATCAAAAAAGCTGACTAGCATAGCCTAGCCTAACGGGACAGGGATATCATATCCCAATCACACCCTGACCAAACAAATTGAGACATAAAAAGGCTCTCTAAGGTCAGGGCGTGACAGTACCCCCCCAAAGGTGCGGACTCCAGCCGCAAAACCTGAACCTATAGGGAGGGTCCGGGTGGGCATCTATCCGTGGCGGCTCTGGTGCGGGACCTCTAGCTACCCACTTTGGTGGCGCCTCTGGTGCGGGGCCCTCGTCGCCGACCCCGGACTGGGGACCCTCTCCGCGGGCCTGTACTGGGCACCCTCGCTGCGGGCCGCCTGGGCGCTCGTTGCGGGCCGGATGGACCCTCTCGT
>NC_036858.1:43528056-43536364 GCF_002910315.2 Salvelinus sp. IW2-2015
GTCAATATAAAATTTTCATGAAACACAATTCCAATACAGCAAATGAAGGATAAACATCTTGTGAATCCAGCCATCATTTCCGATTTTTAAAATGTTTTACAGCGAAAACACAATATGTATTTATATTAGCTAACCACAATAGCCAAAGACTCAACCGCATATTTACACAAAACCAACCAAATAGAGATATTTAGTCACTAACCAAGAAACAACTTCATCAGATGACAGTCTTATAACATGTTATACAATACATTTATGTTTTGTTCGAAAATGTGCATATTTGAGGTATAAATCATAGTTTTACATTGCAGGCTACCTCACAAATAGCACCGAAGCAGCCAGAATAATTACAGAGAGCAACGTGAATAAATAAATACTCATCATAAAACATTTATGAAAAATACAGGGTGTAGCAGCAAATGAAAGATAAACATCTTGTGAATCCAGCCAGTATTTCCGATTTTTTAAGTGTTTTACAGCGAAAACACAATATAGAATTATATTAGCTTACCACAATAGCCAAACACACAAATGCATTTATTCACCGCAAAAGGTAGCTATCGCAAAACCAGCAAAAGATATAAAATTAATCACTAACTGAACAACTTCATCAGATGACAGTCTTATAACATCAGGTTATACAATATACTTATGTTTTGTTCGAAAATGTGCATATTTAGAGCTGCAAACCGTGGTTATACATTGTGAATATGTAGCAACATTTCCCCAGAATGTCCGGAGCTATTTTGGACACTCACCTAATCTGACAAAGAACTCATCATAAACTTTACATAAAAATACTTGTTGTATGGCAAATGAAAGATACACTGGTTCTTAATGCAACCGCCATGTTAGATTTTTAAAAATAACTTTACCATAACATACAGCTTGCGTTATTACGAGACAGCGCTAACCAAAACGGCGGAGAATAGGAATCAACATTTTCCACAGAAATACGAAATAACATCATAAATTGTTCTTACTTTTGCTGAGCTTCCATCAGAATCTTGTACAAGGAGTCCTTGGTCCAGAATAAATCGTTGTTTGGTTTTAGAATGTCCTTTTCTTCTGTCGAATTCGCGCCACAATGCTAGCCAAGGTTGATAACGTTCCCACCTCTCTTGACGCAAAGAATGGAAAACTCCAAAAGTCCCAATAAACGTTGAATAAACTGATAAAACTCGGTTGAAAAAAACCTACTTTACGATGTTATTATCACATGTATCAATAAAATCAGAGCCCGGAGATATTCGCCGTGTAAACGAAAGCTTTTCAGAAGCTAATGTCGAGCTCCGCCTCGCGCCTTGGTAGACAAAGGAAATTCCTGACCTGCCACTCCAAAAGCTCTCATTCGACCTCAGATCAAGCTAGACACCCCATTCCACCTTCCACTACCTGTTGACATCTAGTGGAAGGCGTATGAAGTGCATGTATATCGATAAATATAAGCCAGTTGAATAGGCAGGCCCTGAAACAGAGCCCCATTTTCAGAATTTTCACTTCCTGTCTGGAAGTTTGCTGCAAATCAGTTCTGTTTTACTCACAGATATAATTCAAACAGTTTTAGAAACTTGAGAGTGTTTTCTATCCAATAGTATAATAATATGCATATTATATGATCTAGAATAGAGATACGAGGCCGTTTAAATTGGGCACGATTTTTTCCAAGTGAAAACAGCGCCCCCTATTGACAAGAAGTTTTAACACTAGAACAGCTAAAACAGTAATTTTGATTGCTCATGATTTATTTATTTTATTACTCTGTCATTTTCTTCCTCATGCCCCCCGCCATCATTGACTTTTCCTAAATAAGTCTAAATAACACACTGCCGTTGTTAGATCTCTAATATCAGAAACAGACTGGAGATATAACCAATTTTAGGAGGACATGTAATTTTGTTGAATGGTTTTCCCCTTTGCCCCTCCTTCTCCCAACGGTAGGGTCTATTCCGCCCCTTCCAAATTTGAAGGTGCAGTGCCCAGTTGATAATCCCCCCGACAATTGCCTCGAAATTTAACCGAAAAATTGATGGGGAGAATGGGTGAGTTGATGAGCAATGGAAGGCCTATCTTAAAATGGTATGTACCTTATATCAGTTCCTGAATCAAAGCAGTCTTATCAGTTTACTCTGGCCTACTTTGAGTAGGCTACACAGAGAGCGTGTGCGTAATGTTACATGCTGAATGGTTTTCAATCTCTGGGAAAACAGCCCATCGGAAAATGTGGTGATGAGGCATGTGGAACCTTATGTTGGTAAGGGGAGCAATGTCACCATGGACAATTTGTTTCACTTCACTGTCATTGCGAACAAGTTGCTTGCCAAGAAAAACAAGTCTGGGCACAAATTAAGGAAATTACGGGGGAGGGGGGGGATTCTGTCAGGGAGGATTTTTTCGGCACAACACCGGCACCATGAAAAAGTGAGACTGGAGCTTCTCTGCGCAAAATAAGGCACCTGCACGGCCGTTGTACAGCGGTGCTGAAGTATGACAAGATAATCAGACACAATCAAGAGGAAACCATATACTATTCCACGCATACTGTGAACGCTGCGTGTAACACATCGGTGTCAGGATAAATAAAATGCAAGGTCGCTAACTTTCTTTAATTATGTTTAATTACCGCAAACAATGAATGGCAAATGCAATTTTCGTATATACGGGTTCGCTGTTTCACCGCGCAGGATGAACAGAGAACTGGCAAGAAGTACGTATACAGCTGTTTCTATACCGTAGTTTCAACGCGTCTGTTGGCCTATCACAGTAGAGGCTGGGCCTGGTTTAGACTTTGCCCCCCTTTAATGGCCCTTTGTCCAAGCCCTTGGCGCGTCCCTTGGTCCACATCTGGTTGCTGGGTAGATTAGCTCCGTCTTGGGTCTGTCAATTCTACACTAAAACAGTTCCTAATATGGTATTGTCCAGTATTCTAACCTCCTCGTTGGTCTAGAGAGATGCACCCCTCCCCTCTCCAGACTGTCCACAACTTTTATGGCCTGTGTTGGTCAGTCCTTTCACCTAACACACCCACACCCTCGTGTATAGTTTGTGTATGTGTGTAACAAAACAATATTCCTTCTTCAACCAATATGCTAACAGGCTATTATGCTTAAACATAAATCCTAACACTACAAAAAACAAAGGTTTGACAATGTGTGTCAAGCAAGTGAAAGTTACAAAAATGTGTCAGCTGTTAGGACAACAAGGGATAACCGCTAATGAAATCCAACGATGCCATTGCCTGAAGATGCACACAAGCACGAGCTGACAATAATTGACCTAGGTAAAAACAGTTTCAAGTTGGATATTCGACAGATATTGCTAGCTTTCAAACCACTTGAGTCACAGACTCAAAGGTAGATGATGTTGGGAAAATGGCGCACAACATTGCACAGGTCTTATTTTCACGATGGACATTAGCTTTCCAAAGCTAATAAACGTGGAAATGTGAGCAGCATTTTGTTTTCCTAGTTGAATTAGTTAGGAGCGTAAACAAAGTACAAACTTTTTTTAATTCGAATTTCAATAGCTCCTTGGTGTGACCTACTGACTTCAAACAAGGTGCAGAATGTACACTGCCTACCCTTATATATGCACACCCTTTAGTTTGTCCATTTTCATCTCACATGTTTTTACATTAATTAAAATCAAATCAAAATTCAATACTCCTTGGTCATATGACCTACTGACTTCAAACAAGGTTCAGAATGTCCACTCAGTGGGCCTACACATTGCACACCTTTAATTTGTCCATCTTCAAGAATTTTGCATTAATTTTTCAAAATTTCATAGCTCCTGGTCATGTGACCTACTGACTTCAAACAAGGTGCAGAATGTACATCGGACTACCATTGCACACTCTTGTTTGTGTACTGTAACATCACGCGGTGTACCGTACATTTTTCATAGTTTTTAATTTCAATAGCTCCTTGGTCATGTCAATTACCACCTAAAGAAGCATGCAGTGGATATACACCCATATTGCATAACCTTTAGTCATGTCTCTTCTATATTGTTGTACATTAATATTAGTTTGACAATTAGGGGGTTCAGTCCAGTGTTTGTGTTTACCCTTTTCTTTAATATGTATCTATAATAATTGGTAGTTCTAAGTCTATTTTCCCAGTTGTTTATTTTGCCACAGTATTTAACAGCGCTACAACAACCCTCGTTACTGGCCCCGGACTGGGGACCATCGCTGGAGGCTCCGGACTGGGGATTGTCGCTGGAGGCTCCGGACTGGAGGCTGTCGTTGGAGGCTTCGTGCCATGACTCCTCACTGGAGGCTTCGTGCCATGGGTCATCACTGGAGGCTTCATGCCATGGGTCATCACTGGAGGCTTCTTGCCATGGATCATCACTGGAGGCTTCTTGCCATGGATCATCACTGGAGGCTTCACTGGAGGCTTCTTGCCATGGATCATCACTGGAGGCTTCGTGCCATGGATCATCACTGGAGGCTTCTTGCCATGGATCATCACTGGAGCGAGGAGACGTATGGGCAGCCTGGTGCGTGGAGCTGCCACAGGGCTCACCAGGCTGGGGAGACATACATGAGGCCTGGTTCTGGGAGCAGGCACAGGACTCACCAGGCTGGGGAGACATACTGGAGGCTTGGTTCTTGGCACAGGCACTGGATACACTGGGCCGCGGAGGCGCACTGGAGGTCTCGAGCGTAGAGCCTGCACAACCCGTCCTGGCTGGATGGTTATCTTCGCCCTGCAAATGCGGGGAGCTGGCACAGGACGCACTGGGCTGTGCAGACGCACCGGAGACACAGTGCGCAGAGCCGGCGCAGGATATCCGGGGCCGAAGAGACGCACTGGAGACCAGGCGCGCTGAGCCGGCACCATCCATCCTGGCTGGATGCTCACCCTAGCCCGGCAGATGCGGGGAGCTGGGATGTAGCGCACCGGGCTGTGAACGCGCACTGGAGACACCGTGTGCTCCACRGCATAACACGGTGCCTGACCAGTACCACGCTTCTCCCCACGGTAAGCACGAGGAGTTGGCTCAGGTCTCCAACTGGGCCCCTTTACTCGCTGCCTCCGCCTTCCTCGATGCTTCCACCTGCTCCCACTGCAGGCGATCCTTTCCGGCCAGGATCTCCTCCCATGTCCAGGATCCTTTGCCGTCCAGGATGTCCTCCCATGTCCAGTCCTCCTGAAAACGCTGCTCCCCCTTACCACGCTGCTTGGTCCGTTTGTGGTGGGAAGTTCTGTCACGGCCGCTGTCGGAATAAGACCAAGGTGCAGCGTGGTGAGCGTACGTTTTCTTTTATTTAGTCAAATGTTGCCATCAAAACAAGAAATAACAACAACGACCATGAAGCTTACAAGGGCTATAGTACCCCTAACAAAGACAACTTCCCACAATGACAGAAGGGAAAAAGGCTGCCTAAGTATGATTCCCAATCAGAGACAACGATAGACAGCTGTCCCTGATTGAGAACCATACCCGGCCAAAACATAGAAATACAAAAACATAGAAAACAGAACATAGAATGCCCACCCAAATCACACCCTGACCAAACCAAATAGAGACATAAAAAGGCTCTCTAAGGTCAGGGCGTGACAGACACACCCACTCCTTCCAGGGTTTTTCTTTATTTTTTACTATTTTGTACATTGTAGAATACTAGTGAAGACATCAACACTATGAAATAACACATATAAAAACATGTAGTAACCAAAAAAGTGTTAAACAAATCAAAATATATTATCTCTTTTAGATTCTTCAAAGTAGCCACCCTTTGTCTTGATGACAGCTTTGCACACTCTTGGCAGGTGTGTCCAAACTTTTGACTGGTACTGTACATTGTGATAGAGGGTGGTACAAATCTGAGGGAAGTAGAGAATATGAAAAGAGTGTTGAGCAATGAAATGATAACATGTACACACACTCATGCACACACAGTCCCCTGAGGTTCCCAGGCTTTTATCCTGCCCTGTGTACCGTAGGTGTGTGAAGAATTGGACCATCAGTGAAGCTGCAGAGATAGGAGAGAAAATATTTTCTCTAGTGTCTGCTGGGGTGAGCGAGTGTGTGGTACAGTTGGGGCCAGACCAGCCATGTTTGTTCTTCCCTTATTGTGAAGAAATTCAGAAAGTCAGACACTTCTTCTCCCCCTCCCCAAGTTCAGTGTTGCTGTGGATGGCCAGATACAGTACGTGTGACTAATTTAATACAAAGTGATCAAGGGAACTGTCAATCATCTAGCCTCCTCATAATCACTTGAGAGATTATTACAAAGATTATTACAATGTTCATTGTCAWCCCAACCATGCCATCATAATCACTTCAGTATCAAACATAAGATGGCAGCGCCACAAACCAGTTTTTCCGTTCATGTTGTGCACACAGACAGCAGGACACAGTGAGCCATCAATCACTTGTTATTAACACTGTCAAAGAAACAGTGTGGTACAAAAACTAATTCCATCTGAAAAGATGGAATTCTATTTGGATGATGATATTGACAACGACAGTGCTTGTTGCTAGCTCAGCGTGAGATAGACTATTGTAATATTCTGAACAAATATATAAACGAAACATGTAAAGTGTTGGTCCCATGTTTCATGAGATGAAATAAAATATCCCTGAACTTTTCCATACGCACAACTTTTTTTATTTATCTCCAATTTTGAGCACACYTTTGTTTACAACCCTGTTAGTGAGCATTTCTCCTTTGCAAGATAATCCATCCACCGGACAGGTGTGGCATATCAAGAAGCTGATTAAACAGCATGATTATTACATACAGTAGGTGCACATTGTGCTGGGGACAATAAAATGCCACTTRAAAAGATGCAGTTTTGTCACACAACACAATGCCATAGATGTTCCCAGTTGTCTTGAACTCACTGAAGTCAGTTGTTTTGAGCGCGGTATGAATCATGCTGGATTGACAGCATGGCCAATGTTGAATGTTTATCATTTAAAGCTTGGAAAAGAGACCCTTAATCCCAGAATTTGGACCACACACCCACTCCACTGAATAGCAGGCTAGTGATTGATTTGCAATGCTTGCAGATAGCCACTGATTCCTTCCAAACCACTCATTGTTGAATTTGCGATTTCCAACTTGTTGTGTAAAGTTTATGTTTACTGGCCGATGAGCACAATACGTTTTTATCTATAATTTATTTTATTTTCATTATTTCTCTTCATATGACAAGGATTAAGGATTTGCAAGTAGATTGTTGACTTGATTCGTGATGATGTCTGCTAGTTAAGATTTAGAAAGTATCTGTGGCCAATGACCTTGGGCACTTCTAATGTAACTCTATAGATTTGTCAGTGACGTAYTGTCCCCATGAGTGACAGAACACTGAGCAAATCACGGAACAATTAGAGAACATTACCAACCCCTACGCTCCGTAATTTCTGCTGGCTGCCCTACCACCACAGAAAGCACTGAGCTAGGCTGAAATACCTGCATTTTTGGAGCTGCCTTACTGAAGAAAGCAAAAAAGAYATGCAGCTTTATTAACTCAATGATTTTTTACATTTTTACATTGTTTGCAAACTGATATGTGACACGTATTTAGCTAAAAAAGTGGGGCTCAGAACAGTTGGAGCTCTGTCCCACCTGCCCAGAATGACGGGTCACCACTGTATGTGTGCCATTCAGAGGGTGAATGGTCAAGAAAAAATATTTAAGGGCCTTTGTACAGGGTATGGTAGTTGATGCCAGGCACACCGATTTACGTGTGTCAAGAGCTACAACGCTGCTGGATTTTTCACGTTCAAAAGTTTCCTGTTAGGCTTGGGCAGTATCCAGATTTTCATATTGTCATACTGTCCTTCTCTCATACCGGGATTTACGGCGTTACCGGCATAGCACAGAAGGGGCGCTAAAAATGCAAGAAAAGCCCATTGGGCATTTATTACCAGAATGCTATCAAAATTAGCAAACTAATAGCGAAATCACAGATGCTGTTAGCTAATGCTAACGAGTGAAAATGAACATAAACTAATCGCAAAGACAGGCAAATCCAGCTCATAAAGTTATACAAGCATAGCTAGTAGCTACCGAATGTCATTTTCGGTTAGTGTGGACATTTACAAGCGAAAGTGAACGAGAAAATTGTGCAAATGAACAGAGTTGTGATGCATGCTTTTCTGAAGGAAGAGCAGCACAAAGTACAAACTTTTTTTACATTCGAATTTCAATAGCTCCTTGGTGTGACCTACTGACTTCAAACAAGGTGCACAATGTACACTGCCTACCCTTATATATTGCACACCCTTTAGTTTGTCCATTTTCATCTCACATGTTTTTACATTAATTAAAATAAAATAAAAATTC
>NC_036858.1:43536389-43618255 GCF_002910315.2 Salvelinus sp. IW2-2015
CTCACCTCCTCGCTTTTTCCCGTTGTGCCATTTACAAACAAACACGTGACTAATATATTTAAATGTATTGTTTAAACTTAAAATAAATTGTTTTGACGTTTTGAAAAACCGTCCTGTGGCTTTTTCCAAATACCCCGGTATATTGTATGTATATACGGTATACCACCCAAGCCTATTTCCCGTGTGTATCAAGAATGGTCCATCACCCAAAGGACATCCAGCCACCTTGACACAACTGTGGAAGCATTGGCGTAACATGGGACAACATCCCTGTGGAACGCTTTCGACACCTTGTAGAGTCCATGCCCAGACGAATTTAGGATGTTCTGAAAGGCAAAAGGGGTGCAACTCAATATTTTGAAGGTTTTCGCAATGTTTTTGTACACTGAGTGTATATGTTGGAGTTCAGGCTTTATTTGAAAAGTTTAAGTAGGAAATTGCATGAATTTTGACCAATCAGAGAGTAGTTGGCCAAGTCTCAAACCAGGCTTATCAGTCAATCATATTTCATGGCTTTTAGAAAGGGCTCACAGAGCTTGTTTTTCCACTCACAGCTCTCCCCAATATTAGTTGTGGTGATGAGATGCTAATGAAGTAATACAAACAAAGGTGAATTGTCTTGAATTTATTTTGTTTGTGTGTTCTACAGTCTTGTAAAAGATAGGGGCGTGACTCGGACAGACAATGAATGTAACATCCATACATGGCTGGCTCCAGGCAAAAGCGAGAATAAGGAACTCAGTAGGGGTCTCAACGTACTGCTGAGAGCTAGAATAGTAGAATACACAAGGTGCGTTTCTAAATTTGGTTGTGCATCAGCAGTTTCTCTCTTTGCTATGTCAGTCACTGACAGTCATTCAATTAGCCATGTCAGCTAATCATTTTTAGATTGGTAAATTAGTCTAGCCAGCTATCATCGTCTGAATACCGACCGGCCACGAAGGGCATGTGCACAGGGGCCCTGAACTCCAGGGGGCCCCAATTGATTTTTTAGTCAATCTCACTCATATCATTAACATGGCATAAGTCGTGGCAAAAAGTGTTACAATTGCAGGACATTTGCTTTACCTTTCAGTGATACCCATCCCGGATCCGGGAGCATCCTCATCAAAAAAGCTGACTAGCATAGCCTAGCCTAACGGGACAGGGATATCATATAATATAATTTTCATGAAATCACAATTCCAATACAGCAAATGAAAGATAAACATCTTGTGAATCCAGCCATCATTTCCGATTTTTAAAATGTTTTACAGCGAAAACACAATATGTATTTATATTAGCTAACCACAATAGCCAAAGACTCAACCGCATATTTACACAAAACCAACCAAATAGAGATATAAATTAGTCACTAACCAAGAAACAACTTCATCAGATGACAGTCTTATAACATGTTATACAATACATTTATGTTTTGTTCAAAAATGTGCATATTTGAGGTATAAAATCATAGTTTTTACATTGCAGCTACCATCACAAATAGCACAAGCAGCCAGAATAATTACAGAGAGCAACGTGAAATAAATAAATACTCATCATAAAAACATTTATGAAAATACAGGGTGTACAGCAAATGAAAGATAAACATCTTGTGAATCCAGCCAGTATTTCCGATTTTTTAAGTGTTTTACAGCGAAAACACAATATAGAATTATATTTAGCTTACCACAATAGCCCAAACACACAAATGCATTTATTCACCGCAAAAGGTAGCTATCGCAAAAACCAGCAAAAGATATAAAATTAATCACTAACCTTGAACAACTTCATCAGATGACAGTCTTATAACATCAGGTTATACAATATACTTATGTTTTGTTCGAAAATGTGCATATTTAGAGCTGCAAACCGTGGTTTATACATTGTGAATATGTAGCAACATTTCCCCAGAATGTCCGGAGCTATTTTGGACACTCACCTAATCTGACCAAAGAACTCATCATAAACTTTACATAAAAATACTTGTTGTATGGCAAATGAAAGATACACTGTTCTTAATGCAACCGCCATGTTAGATTTTTAAAAATAACTTTACCATAACATACAGCTTGCGTTATTACGAGACAGCGCTAACCAAAACGGCGGAGAATAGGAATCAACATTTTTCCACAGAAATACGAAATAACATCATAAATGTTCTTACTTTTGCTGAGCTTCCATCAGAATCTTGTACAAGGAGTCCTTGGTCCAGAATAAATCGTTGTTTGGTTTTAGAATGTCCTTTTCTTCTGTCGAATTCGCGCCACAATGCTAGCCAAGGTTGATAACGTTTCCCACCCTCTCTTGACGCAAAGAATGGAAAACTCCAAAAGTCCCAATAAACGTTGAATAAACTGATAAAACTCGGTTGAAAAAACCTACTTTACGATGTTATTATCACATGTATCAAATAAAAATCAGAGCCCGGAGATATTCGCCGTGTAAACCGAAAGCTTTTCAGAAGCTAATGTCGAGCTCCGCCTCGCGCCTTGGTAGACAAAGGAAATTCCTGACCTGCCACTCCAAAGCTCTCATTCGACCTCAGATCAAGCTAGACACCCATTCCACCTTCCACTACCTGTTGACATCTAGTGGAAGGCGTATGAAGTGCATGTATATCGATAAATATAAGCCAGTTGAATAGGCAGGCCCTAAACAGAGCCCCATTTTCAGAATTTTCACTTCCTGTCTGGAAGTTTGCTGCCAAATCAGTTCTGTTTTACTCACAGATATAATTCAAACAGTTTTAGAAACTTGAGAGTGTTTTCTATCCAATAGTAATAATAATATGCATATTATATGATCTAGAATAGAGTACGAGGCCGTTTAAATTGGGCACGATTTTTTCCAAAGTGAAAACAGCGCCCCCCCTATTGACAAGAAGTTTTAACACTAGAACAGCTAAAACAGTAATTTTGATTGCTCATGATTTATTTTATTTTATTACTCTGTCATTTTCTTCCTCATGCCCCCCGCCATCATTGACTTTTCCTAAATAAGTCTAAATAACACACTGCCGTTGTTAGAATCTTAATATCAGAAACAGAACTGGAGATATAACCAATTTTAGGAGGACATGTAATTTTTGTTGAATGGTTTTCCCCCTTTGCCCCTCCTTCTCCCAACGGTAGGGTCTATTCCGCCCCTTCCAAAATTTGAAGGTGCAGTGCCCAGTTGATAATCCCCCCGACAATTGCCTCGAAATTTAACCGAAAAATATGATGGGGAGAATGGGTGAGTTGATGAGCAATGGAAGGCCTAATCTTAAAATGGTATGTACCTTATATCAGTTCACTGAATCAAAGCAGTCTTATCAGTTTACTCTGGCCTACTTTGAGTAGGCTACACAGAGAGCGTGTGCGTAATTGTACATGCTGAATGGTTTTCAATCTCTGGGAAAACAGCCACATCGGAAAATGTGGTGATGAGGCATGTGGAACCTTATGTTGGTAAGGGGAGCAATGTCACCATGGACAATTTGTTTCACTTCACTGTCATTGGCGAACAAGTTGCTTGCCAAGAAAACAAGTCTGGGCACAAAATTAAGGAAATTACGGGGGAGGGGGGGGGATTCTGTCAGGGAGGGGATTTTCGGCACAACACCGGCACCATGAAAAAAGTGAGACTGGAGCTTCTTCCCTCTGCGCAAAATAAGGCACCTGCACAGCCGTTGTACAGCGGTGCTGAAGTATGACAAGATAATCAGACACAATCAAGAGGAAACCATATACTATTACGCACTACTGTGAACGCTGCGTGTAACACATCCGGTGTCAGGATAAATAAAATGCAAGGTCTGCTAACTTTCTTTAATTATGTTTAATTACCGCAAACAATGAATGGCAAATGCAATTTTCGTATATACGGGTTCGCTGTTTCACCGCGCAGGATGAACAGAGAACTGGCAAGAAGTACGTATACAGCTGTTCTTATACCGTAGTTTCAACGCGTCTGTTGGCCTATCACAGTAGAGGCTGGGCCTGGTTTAGACTTTGCCCCCCTTTAATGGCCCTTTGTCCAAGCCCCTTGGCGCGTCCCTTGGTCCACATTCTGGTTGCTGGGTAGATTAGCTCCGTCTTGGGTCTGTCAATTCTACACTAAAACAGTTCCTAATATGGTATTGTCCAGTATTCTAACCTCCTCGTTGGTCTAGAGAGATGCACCCCTCCCCTCTCCAGACTGTCCACAACTTTTATGGCCTGTGTTGGTCAGTCCTTTCACCTACACACCCACACCCCTCTGTATAGTTTGTTGTATGTGTGTAACAAAACAATATTCCTCTTCAACCAATATGCTAACAGGCTATTATGCTTAAACATAAATCCTAACACTACAACAAAACAAAGGTTTGACAATGTGTGTCAAGCAAGTGAAAGTTACAAAAATTGTGTCAGCTGTTAGGACAACAAGGGATAACCGCTAATGAAATCCAACTGATGCCATTGCCTGAAGATGCACACAAGCACGAGCTGACAATAATTGACCTAGGTAAAAACAGTTTCAAGTTGGATATTCGACAGATATTCTAGCTTTCAAACCACTTGAGTCACAGACTCAAAATAAGTGTCATGATGTTGGGAAAATGGCGCACAACATTGCACAGGTCTTATTTTCACGATTTGGACATTAGCTTTCCAAAGCTAATAAACGTGGAAATGTGAGCAGCATTTTGTTTTCCTAGTTGAATTAGTTAGGGAGCGTAAACAAAGTACAAACTTTTTTTACATTCGAATTTCAATAGCTCCTTGGTGTGACCTACTGACTTCAAAACAAGGTGCAGAATGTACACTGCCTACCCTTATATATTGCACACCCTTTAGTTTGTCCATTTTCATCTCACATGTTTTTACATTAATTAAAATAAAATAAAAATTCAATAACTCCTTGGTCATATGACCTACTGACTTCAAACAAGGTTCAGAATGTCCACTCAGTGGGCCTACACATTGCACACRCTTTAYTTTGTCCATRTTCAAGATTTTGCATTAATTRTTCAAAATTTCAATAGCTCCTTGGTCATGTGACCTACTGACTTCAAACAAGGTGCAGAATGTACACTGACTACCATTGCACACTCTTGTTTGTGTACTGTAACATCACGCGGTGTAACGTACATTTTTCATAGTTTTTAATTTCAATAGCTCCTTGGTCATGTCAATTACACACCTAAGAAGCATGCAGTGGATATACACCCATATTGCATAACCTTTAGTCATGTCTCTTCTATATTGTTGTACATTAATATTAGTTTGACAATTAGGGGGTTCAGTCCAGTGTTGTGTTTACCCTTTTCTTTAATATGTATCTATAATAATTGGTAGTTCTAAGTACTTATTTTCCCAGTTGTTTATTTTGCCACAGTATTTAACASCGSTACACAATAGYAGAGAGACAGATAATATCTCCTTTCATCGTTAATATCAACCATAAAGGAAAAGGGCAAAGTACGAGACTCATGTTATTAATTGTCCAAAGGAGGGATGGAGAGTGAGCTAGTAAGGTAGGCTGCAGTGGATTTGCTGGTCAATACATATACTGAACATGTAACCACAGTAATGGTGGCCAGAAAATCAATGAATAAAAATGTAATATTGACAAATGAAACAGAAATTGTAGACCTTTAATCTTTTCCAACATGTCAACAGACACTTTTACTTCAAATAAGTACGAAACATTTCACAGTGTTAACTTTCTCTTTATCCCTGGTTGATGTACATTTCAGAGCCTCTTCAGTGTGGATGGGGTAGAGCATACATTTTCAACAACAAAGACAGCACTTCCAGTTTGTGTTCTTTACTCTGTTGAACTCTTTTGTCTTCATTCCTAGGCACAGCACATGGAACCACCGTTGGCATGCATAACATTCAATCTAWATCAAAACAAAGCGTAACATGTTATAAATAATATCAAATATCAATGCAGTATGACGAATGACGAATTAGCCATCCATTGTGTTATATCATAAATTGTCTTACATGCCGTCACTCCTGTCAAAAGATTATAAACATGTTAAATAACGTTACTATGTCTATGTGCGTGTCACCGGCATTGCAAGCAACTCAAAAGCAATACTTCTGAAATGAGCAGAGAATTGATTCAGCTCCAATTGTACAGTACTTTCATAAGAGCAAGAGTGGGGTAGGCAGGGGTGTAGCAGAGAGAGAGAGCGACAGATCGAGGACATTTCTTCGGCAGGACAAGAACTGAGAGAACCCTACAATTCTCTCCACATTACCCTGGGCTGTGAGAGAAACTGGAGGCCAGTAAATCTCATTCAACACAGGGAGGGACAGGCGAATAGTGTTACAGGTAGATTTTGTGTAATACAGGATGTCTTATCCAGCAATTAGGTTTGAGATTATATTTATTCTAGCTGATATTAAAACGCTTCCTGAYTTTAAAGCCTCTTTGTTTTTCAAGACTTTTCTTTTAATGGACCTGAAGGAAAAAAACAATGAACCAGCTGCCTTGTCCTTCAACCTGTTAATCTGTAGAAGTTGGATGATATTGGCTAATTTATTTCACAAGTTACACATCCAGCCACCTGTCAAACCAACATTAGCAGTATGAAGATCAGTAGTCTTCGTGAGTGCTTTCTCCAGTCTGCTGCCATGCACTGTAACTAACTAAAGATGCACCAGATAAATAATGACATTCACCAGGCCTGCATGTGCTTGAATGGATGCTCTCAGTAATCATGCATGATGGACCTACTCACTACAAAACATGATGGTCATTACAGATAACCAGCTGCTGGAATAGGGTAGTTGGTTGATACTGAGGTAGTCTGTCAGTTTAATGATGAACAATAAATTACACTGTTGATGCCATCGGAAGTCTAGGCTAACCGCTGAGGAGATAGACTAAGTAGGCCTAATTGTTCAGTGAGGCCTGCCATATCCCTTACTACCACAATAACTGGGGCATGACTAATATCCATTACAACCCACAACACACGTTCTGCATGGAGCATCAACACAGGAGTGTTTCCAACACGTGCATGAATGGGTTGTTTGTAGTGGTGGTGATAGAGTGTGTGTGTGTGCAAGTGCAGTGATGGTTATGCTTTTCATATTACCTGGTGAAAAAATATGACATTCCKAACTTCTTAGAAGAGTAGGACAGAGCTATCGACCCATCGGGGAGTTTCTCTGGGGCACTTTGACGACGACAGATCTCATAAGAGATTCTAGAGTCAGTGCCCCCCTCATCCCCGAAAAACATGTCCCCATTCTTCGGGCTGAGAGGGGTGGCATCGCAGCTGAGCGAGACTGTGATGTTTGGGTTAGTCCTGAGGCTGAGCGGCCTAGCTGGGAGACTGCACTCACTTAAGTCTTCTCTCGTGCTGTGCTCTGTGTTTGGACTGTCGCTGATGTTTTCAGAAAGTGTTGGCGGGTAGGGAGACAGGAGGTTGGCATTAGATTCTGAGGGGACACCATTGCGGTTCGTTACACTGTTCACTGGGACAGCTTCCACTGGGCTGGCATGCCTCAACCACAAGCTGTTGCACTTAAATGATGCAGGCGATGGTTGGATGATTTGGGGCTGCGGATTAGAAGCGTGCACCATGATGACGTCGAAAGGCACGTTTGTGGTTCTTTCTGAGGAAACTGCATCAAAATTGCATTTTGCTTCGGTGTTTATAAAATGWTTTTTTTTATTGAAACTTCATTTAACTAGGCAAGTCAGTTAAGAACAAATTCTTATTTACAATGACGGCCTACACCGGCCAAATCCGGATGACGCCGGGCCAATTGTGCGCTGCCCTATGGGACTCCCAATCACGGCCGGTTGTGATACAGCCTGGATTCGAACCAGGGAGTCTGTAGTGATGCCTCAAGCACTGAGATGCAGTGCCACTATTTGCCCCACTATTTGTTACATTTACTTCRTTGACAGAGCAATCAAGTCCTTGGCCAGGTTACCTGGCTAAAATGCTTGCTCGCTAGCCTAACTTCCATTCATGGGCAATGTTAGCTAGTTAACATTAGCCTTCTACATCTAGCTACATACTGAACTTCCATCCTCTCAGGCCAGGGGCAAAACAATGATTAATTAATGGTTGGATCAGAGTCGCAGTTATAATCATTGYCCAGTACGGAGAATTAAGTAAAACCACAAGTCCAAATCCCTATCTCCATCCATGGCTAATTTAGGAAAGGTAAAATTTTWGCTAGCTAGCTTGCTGAGGACCAGAGGACAACACAATGACAACACAATGAGATGCAACAATTCAAGTTTTTCTGTTAATGACCTATGCTCTCAATGGGATTTGATAGGAGTGACGTCAAAATCCAAAACTGGCTTCCCTTGACACTTTTTTGTTGTTGTGCAGGGACCATTCACAGTTGAGCTCGCTCAGTTTAGCTCAACACCGATTGGCAAATTTTTCATACTTTTTTTGATCAGGGAGGACAAATGCTCGCTGGGTTCCCTTGCCTTCAATGCTACTGGCAGAAACAATGTCATACACGTTTGGACCAGACAGCATCAGATTAATGACCTACATGTAGAGAGACAGAGGGGCGCTATTTCGCTCGCTCTGATACTTTCTCCTGTGAACATTCAGCCTCTTGCAAATTTGAGGACAATTATGAAACACAGAGAGATGAAAAATACAAATTATTTTATTAAATGTTTTATTGGTCCATTTTTTCATGAATACACGTCACTGGATGCATGTCCCTCCGCCCTTTCAATGGGAGTCGTTGTCCACAAAGCGGCAGGGCGGGCTGTCTAGGTCCCACATATACTTTCTTTGGATTGGTGGATACATCTCATTATTCTAATCCTTTTTTGAATATTCAATGAGGGTTGTTAACATCAACTGCCTGTATTCAATGGAGAGAGATGCTATGCTACTAGCCTATTTGAATGAATATGCATAGCCATCTCGAGACAACTCCGATATAAAGTTTTTTTTTCTCAAAGATGCAGGGATGTAACGTCCTACTTATATCGTAACAACTTAAGCATTACAAAACTTATATTCAATCAAATAACCCACAAGTAGCAAATAAGCCATACATTTTTTTGATAACCAAATTCTACACTCTCTTATTGGCCTACATACAAAAACTCCTTGGTTGGTGGGCGAAACACCGCCACCTGCTGGAGGGAGACAGAGTTTCCGCAGAGTTGGGCCTCTCTCTTCCTCTTCCTCTGCTAAAACCAAAAGTCAGATATTGGATACAAAGTGACATTGTAGTGTAGTAAATATTCAATATGTGAATATACAGTATATATGATATTAGAAATACCTTACGTCCAACTCGTAATAAGACTAAGCAATTAGCCTATTAAAATGTTTATCTGACTCCATAAAGATATTTAGCCATATGAAAGAGACTACAGTTGAACCATGTGTTCCAGTTCCCGCCAATATCCAGCAACTTCGCACAGCTATTAAAGAGAAGTGGTACAACCTTCCACAGGCCACAATCAACAGCCTGATCAACTTTATGCGAAGGAGATGTGTCTTACTGCATGTAAACCACGCCCCTACTTTTTTAAAAGGTTTCTGTGACCAAAAGATGAATATCATTAATCCCAGTCATGTGAAATCCATAGATTAGGGCCTAATTWTTTTTTTTCAATTGACTGYCTGAACTGGAACTCAGTCAAATCTTTGAAATTGTTGCATGCTGCGTTTATATTTTTTGTTTAGTGTAGTTTCTAGGCTAAACTTTTCAGAAGCTATAGATATATTCTTGACAAGACCGATTTTTGGGATGTCTCCTGGTCTGACAAACAGCACTGTAGATCTGCCACTTTCCATTGCAGATGTGGAAAGCCAACATAGGCGGATYTCTCTATCTTAAACAGATGGATTTTGATGGGGATTTTTTAAATGTTGAGTGGTGTCAATCGACTCCGGGGGACGGAGGGGACGGGGGAGGTTAAAAAGGCTACAATGTTGTTTGGTTTATTGTTTGAACAGTCGCTGAGATTATACTTGGTTATCAATGCAAAATATGCTACTTATTTAATGCCAAACTAATCCAAGACAGAGCATTCTTGAAGTTGAAGTGATTTTGAAGTTGATTGGTGACAATGACCCAATTGATATATGCAGAGTTCGTTCTTTTGTGAAGCAACTTTGCGCTAACTTTGCTCCATTTTCAACCAAATCAAGTTTGGTGGTAAAATATAAAACTTCATACTAATCAACACTGCCCCCGCAGTGTAGGCAGGCTTATGTTCTACATGGAGCCACACATTTTGTGAAGTAAATCTGCATTCAGATACTCCGTTGCGCTCTGTTTGCGTACGGTCTGTTTCTCGCTTTAGAAAAGCCAGGGACGATTTATGGTCCCAGTCCGACCCCTGGTGACTCAACAAAATTAATGGTAGTCCCCTGGGGGTCAGGCCCTTGGGCATGTAATCTGGCCATATACAGTAACTACAAGATATAGATAGCTGGTTAGCCTAATTTACCTATCTAGCTAACATGGGCTAGTATAGCACAGCTTTGTCTTCGCAAGTAGGCACGATGTATACAGGATAAATCGGTAAGATGCAGTTTAGATGTAATTTGCTCATTATGTCTTGTAGGCTATTTAGAATAAATTATTTAGTTTTACATCGTTTATATGTTGGCCAGACATCAACATTCTATTCTGATGTCTCAGGAACATTTCCCAATTTGCAAAGACTCCAAACTACATATACCCTATGTATTTTGATATGTCGGCCAAAGGTGTGCGTGTTTACTGGGTAAACAATATTTGATCATCTTGGCATTTCTGAAAGGTTATGAAAAGTTTCTGCCAAAAATTGCACTATTCACACGTTTTATGGGTAAATACTGTATTAGTTTTTTTGTGAAAGTAACTTTTTCCACTGGCTGCATTGTTCTTATAGGCTAGCCTACTGTCCTGAGCCTTAATCTACAATAATTTAAACTAGCATCAATTTCATCACTAGGCCTATGTTTTGGGTAAACATTGACATAATTTACTTCACTGTTGTTGTCTCTTGCTAGGCACATGAGATTTTGTCATGGTTTCTAGGGTTGTGGACAATTGTAACACAGTGTTAAAATGACCCTGAGCCAAGCAGCCAGTTGATGAAAACAATGCGATTTTAAATTTGAGATGGTATGAATTACACAGATACTAACTTTAGGCCTTGGGGTCATGTAGAGTTCCAAAGAAGTTGTAAACAGATATAATCTGGAAACCAGATTATTAAAGATGTTTTGACAGGAACCTAATGGCCATGCACAAACAGGTGTGTAGCAACCCTACTTAAAATATTGATTACAAACATAAAATACTTATATTTCTTGCATAATCCTTACATATGTCTAGCATAGGCTAAAATACTGTAGTCACAAGCATACTAATTTCAAAATATAATTTATGGTAGCCTATTATTTCAACATGCATATAGGCATAGGCTAATTACTATATTCTTAATTCATCCCCATCACTGAAGCTCTTTTTTGGAAGATTCTAATTTAGCCTATAACAAACTGGATGAGTGGACCACTGCCGCTGACATTGGGCTAGACCCCTCACTAAGATGTCTATCCATAGATAGACAATAGACATAATTGTCTCACCTGCTATGAGTCATAGCCTGTCGCGAGAGAGAATCATCGGACAGCACGGTTTTTTTGTAGCCTACTGAGTACTGAGACCAGTTGAATTGCTACGGGTTGGAAGCAGTCAGAGAAACCTACATGAGAATATAGACTGAATAATACTTGGTTAAATGTGAAATCGAGGCGTTTTACCCAAAGACAGAAAAGTGCAAATGGAAAACTATACTGGAAATGAAACGCAAGTTCTGTCGGAATCTTACGCCACAGAAGCRGAGACCGGCGGGAATGGTGTGCGGACGCTAATTGGATGCATTTTGTTTGTCCTCATTGTGTTGACACTGCTGGGGAACACGCTCGTGTGCGCCGCAGTCGTTAAATTCAGGCACCTCCGGTCCAAGGTAACCAACTTTTTCGTGATTTCTCTGGCGGTGTCTGACCTCTTCGTTGCTGTCCTCGTGATGCCATGGGAGGCAATATCWGAGGTGACTGGCACCTGGCTGTTTGGCAGATTTTGTGGTATATGGATAGCTTTTGACATAATGTGCTCGACGGCATCAATTCTTAATCTGTGTATCATAAGCGTGGATAGATACTGGGCTATAGCAAGTCCTTTTAGATATGAACGGAAAATGACCCACAGAGTTGCATTTATCATGATTGGAGTGGCGTGGACGCTGTCAATTCTCATATCCTTCATACCTGTCCAACTGAACTGGCACGTGGCCGAGGAGGAGACATCAGCGGGAAACGTTAGCAWCCACTCTGAGAACTGCATAGCAAACTTGAACAAGACCTATGCTATTTTTACATCACTGATCAGTTTCTACATCCCAGTTGTCATCATGGTTGCCACCTACACGAGGATTTTCCGTATTGCGCAAACACAGATACGGAGGATATCCTCATTGGAGAGAGCTGCGGAACAAGCGCAAAATAACCAACACCCAAARGTTTGCGCACACGAAAACGCATTGAAAACTGCTTTTAAAAAGGAAACAAAAGTCTTAAAGACCCTCTCCATTATCATGGGAGTTTTTGTTTTTTGCTGGCTGCCTTTTTTTGTCCTAAACTGCATGGTACCTTTCTATGACCCTCCGTGTGTAAGCGACACCACGTTTACAATTTTCGTTTGGTTTGGTTGGGCCAACTCTTCGTTAAACCCTGTCATTTACGCATTTAACGCGGATTTCAGAAAAGCCTTTACAACTATTCTAGGCTGCAATAAAATGTGTTCAAGCAATACATTGGAGGCTGTTAATTTCAGCAATGAATTGGTGTCCTATCACCACGACACAACGCTCCAAAAAGACGCACAAGTCTTAATGGCTACACACCATCCAAACGCAATCCCCAACTTGGGAGAGGACACAACCCCACTGTTCGACAAAGCTTCTCTTATCTCAATCGCATCCCGCAATCACAAGAACATGTTTCTGCCAGCCAATGTCCAATTCCAGTGTGATGGGGAAATGTAATTTTCTTCAGCTGGAGRCATGGAGTGCGATGCAATCCTTGGTCAAATCCACGATTAGAATCTTGCACWATTGTAGGCTATGATTTATTCATGAAGTATTGATTTATTTGTATTTATTTAAGTTATATTTTATTGTGAAATCATTCACTTATTTTGTCGTGCATAATGCCGTGCGTAATGTTATAATTTCTTTATTACCTCACTGATCATGTWCAATACATTTATACAGTGATTATTTTAAATAGTAGGCATGTGTCTTGATAAATGGAAGGAAATCACGTAGAAATGTTAGCCTAGTTTTAGTCTTGCTACTACACACACTTCAAATAATTGAGGRTAGTTAAATAAAGGTTAKATWWAAAAAATATATAAATAAAAAGACACAATTGAACGAATAAGCTATGTTATGTGTATTGCATAATGAGAGGATATCATTACATTTTGTTAGTGTTTTTTTTCTCATGCCAAAATACTTGTTCTAATTCAATGATGGTGGTGGTAGTGTTTCTGTAGCAAAGTAGCTCTCAAACACKATGGGACTAATCTATTTAAAATCAAATCACATTTTATRTTTCACATTTATTAGCATTAATGGTAAAATAATACTTAATGAAAAGGTAATTATTATGGTATAAGTTGATATGTTTAATCAGATACAGTATATAATAATGGAACCATAACTTGACATTGTTTTGTGAAAATAGCTGTGGAAATCTTTTGCCACCTCTTACTCAAGTTAAGTCATAATTTATTTAAAGTGCATTTCACAATGTCTCAACACACTTTACAAAGAACATTTAAKTTAAAAAATATATAAAATATACTCAACCATTTGTGAATGAATATAGCTAGAAAAATATGTAGACCTGATTATGTTCTTGCCAAAGCTTCACTATAATCGTTTGCAACTGTCTTCTGCATAGTCCCTGACAACACCATGTAACCCATGGTAACAGAACCACATCTTCRCCTCTGATAATTGCATCTATTTTTATTTTAGGATGATTATATTCTCCAATGCTGCTCTMCGGTGTTGGCAGATATAAAATAGTAAAATGAGCCCTGGCCCAAAATCCCAAGGCCCCAAATGTTTTCAYAATCAGCTTTAGAACATGATTAAATATTCAACATCTAAAATATCTCCCATCAAAGCCATTTCGCCCCATGAATCAAATATGAATAAATGGGAAGGGTGTCTAAGATTTAGGGCTGTATATTATAGGCATTATGTTATAGGGCTCCCGAGTGCCGCAGCGGTCTAAGGCACTGCATCTCAGTGCTAGAGGTGTCACTACAGTCCCTGTTTCAAATCCAGGCTGTATCACATCCGGCCATAATTGGGAGTCCCAAAGGGCAGCGCACAATTGGCCCAGCATCGTCTGGGTTTGGCCGGGGTAGGCTGTCCTTGTAAATAAGAATTTGTTCTTAACTGACTTTCCAGGTTAAATACAAAATATAGTCTACTATTCCAAAATGAATACATTTCCCTTCACATCTGTTAAAAAAATTACTGTCAGAGTCACCAAATTACACCAGTGCTGTAAAATTGGCCACACAGTTACTCATTCTATGCACTCTTAGTTTGTCCCTTTAGTTAGAATTCCCAACAGCACCTCAGTCAATCACCTGTATGTTTCTTACCAATAAGAGACATTCTCTATCACTTGCTTGTTGTAAGTCCCGCCTCCAGGTAGTCATTTGCGGGGATAAAGTTTAGGTGTTTGTATAGAATTTTGTAAAATACATATGTGCACTGTCATTGCTAGCTAAGTAGCCAGTTAGCCAGGCTCACTGGTTACCTTTTCACTGTGTCATGAACACAGTGCTTTTCAGTTACATTATGCTTATACGTACAATAGTAATAGCTTTGTTATAGTAGTTACATTCTATGCAGAGTTTGTTGTACTGTACAGCCTGCTCTCTATTGCAGCAGCTTATTAGCCAAGTGTAGCATGTTGAGTCGGTTTGGTGAGCCTCTTACTCTGTCCGCCATTACTTGGTTTAGTGACAGTTTTCGCACCATGCGGTGGTCATGTGTACTCTCGGGCCACATTATACTTTACAGTCAGAGCATATTGGATCTGTATTATGTAGCAGTAAAGACTGCAGCTTTATCCTGCTATTGTCATTCATATTCATGTGCTGCATTATCATTCAGTAAAGTCAAGGTGTATCTGTATATAGCTTTACCCCTTTTACGTATTATTGTGTACTATAATATGTCCTTTTATTTTCCACCCTTTTAGAACCACTATCTACAGTACATTGATGTCCYTGTGTGTGTGTGTGGGGATCCTTCCTGTCAATTAAACCCCCTTACCTGGACATTCTGACTATTCATTGTTCTGGACAGACATTTTGTAGTGGTTATTACTGGCCTAATATCAACACCTAAGTTTTCCCCTATTTGAATGGTCCTTTTGGATCTACAACCAAGCCATATTTTTCAAGTGCCCCTTTCATCTTCAATGGACAAAGGGTTGAAAAACAGAGTAGCAGTCTCTGGACACTGAGAGATGTGACCTGGTGAACCGCATGGCAGGTGTGTGGAGTGTAGTGTACACACAGGTGTGTTTCATACACAAGCCAGCTGCTGTAATGTCATGCTGTCATCTCGTGTTATTAGTGATGATATTTCAGCATATTGATATGACATTATCCTCATCACCTACCCTTCATTTAGTTTTCCAAATGGCTGCAGATATTTAAAGAGACATTTCAAAGACCGTAATTATTTTTTACAATTTTGCAGTTTAACATTTGAGCTTGGACTCATACATGCAGTGACTTGATCAAAATATAGAATTTTAAATTATAAAATGTTTTTGTTTGAAATACTATTGAAGAATGTGGGAAATGAACTTTTAGGCAAAAGAGAACCAGCTTCTGATAAATGCCTGCATAAAAGGAAATGAGTTATATTGAAAATACATAGGTCAAACAAGTATACTTGAGCATACACTGTATACCCACACGCATGAGCACAAATAAACGTGTACGCACACACACACACACACACACACACACACACACCCACACAGTGCGTTCAGAAAATATTCATACCACTTGACATATTCCATATTTTTTTCCCACCCATCTACACACAGTGCCACACAATGACAAAGTGAAAACGTGCTTTTAAAAATGTTAGAACATTTATTGAATATGAAGTACAGAAATATCTCAGTAACATAAGTATTCACACCCTTTTGCTATGCCACTCCAAATTCATCCTTAAGATGTCACTACAACTTGATTGYAGTCCACCTGTGGCATATTTTGGACATGATTTAGAAAGAAACACAACTGTCTATATATGGTCCCACAATTGACAGTGCATGTCAGAGCAGAAACTGTACCATGAAGTCCAAAGAACTGTCTGTAGATCTCTGAGATAGAATTGTGATGAGGCATATATCTAGGGAAGGGTAAAAAACAGTTTCTAGAGTGTTTAACGTTTCCAAGAGCACAGCGGTCTCATCATTGGGAAATTAAAAAAATATGGAACCACCCAGACTTTGCCTAGAGCTGACCGTCCAACTAAACTGAGCAGCCCGGCAAGAAGCACTTTGGTCAGGGAGGAGACCAAGAACCCAATGACCACTGACAAAACCACAGAGTTCCTTGGCTGAGATGGGAGAACCTGCCAGAAGAACTACAGAACTTCAGCAATCTGAGCTTTATGGGAGAGTGGAAGCCACCCCTGAGAAAAAGGGACTTGACAGCATGCCTGAAGTTTCCAAAAAGGCACGTGAAAGACTTTAATAGCACAGGGCAAAAGATTCTGTGGTCTGATGAGACAAACATTTTACTATTTGGCCTGAATGCAAAGCGCTATGTCTGGAGAAAACCCGGTACAGCTCATCACCTGTCTAACATCATCCCTACCATGAAGCGTGTTGGTGGCAGTGTCATGCTATGGYTAMGCTTTTCAGTGTCAGGGAATGGTAAAGATAGAGGGAACAATAATTGGAGCCAAATATAGGCAAATCCTTGATAAGAACCTGTTTCAGAGTGCAAACTATCTTATAGACTGAACGTWATTTATAATAAGGGTTACATGGAAAAAATCGGACCTCTCTGAAATGAAAATGGATGGKCCTCCATTAAGAAAATTATATTTTACCTAAACCCTCCCTGAACGCTTGAAAAAACAAGTGTACCCAACATAATAATTCAAACAAAGGGAATTTCAGAAAACATGTCTGCTGTTTACCCTCACTTCTTGGACAGACCAGAGCCTTCAGATATGCAGTTTTATAAACTGTTCTTTGTTCTGTAAGCATTATATGTAAACGCAGGWATTTTGATAGKGCACAGGACTGTGGGCCAGWAGGTTGTGGGRTCGCAGACCACTGTAGACAAGAGTAAGGGTGAAAAAATCTCCTTTATAGWAYAAYCATTGCATGAATCTATCATAGTATTTGCAGGTCCGAGAATGAATAAAACATTTATGCAATTATACATAATTTTACATATTAGCGGAATARTTTTTAAATACCCTACAAATTACCTAAATTACAGGATAAGAATGGACAGAGAGAGAGGCCTATGAGTTCATCTTGTCATATTTGTTCTWTGCCAATTGTGTGTCTTGTTTGCAATGAAACTGTCTCTGCAAATAATGAAATCTGAGATGTCATTAGGAATCTGAGCATGGTACTTTCAAAAGTAAATGTAGTTCTGCTTTGTGGCATTCATGGCTCTATGTGTTATTGATCACACTATACATTTTTATGCGTGTAGATATGGTTGTCTTTGTTCGATAGAGCCATTGGACATCTTTCAGCGGTGTTCCTATCAGTGGATTTGTTGCTAAATGTGACCCATTTCAGGAACCTAGAGCTGTGTTCAAATACTCATACTAACRACACCCACTGTACTATGTGTGACGTGAATTGAGTATATAGTATGCCTATTGGTCATTGTATGGATATAATTAGTATGCCAAAAGTTCCCAGATGTCGTACTAAATTTGCCAAAATAAAAAATAAAAAAGTATACACGCAGAGGATGCTATTTCTGTACTTTTGGGCCCATAATGAATTCTTCAGGAAATAGGCACGGCTTCTCATAGTTTTCAGATTTGAAGAAAATGGCAGAAAATATGCAGTAGAAGTACAACGAGAGCGGATACAAATTCATTGCTTTAACTAATTATGACAAATATTAAGAAAATGTTGAGCTATGTAATAAAGTAATGACTTTTGAAATAAGTTACCTTACACGTTATGTTGGCTGACAATGTTGGCTGACAGTTACGAACCACATAACATATCATTACAGCAGTATGTACCGGTAGGTTGTTAGCTAGCTAACGTTACCTAAATTTAGTTGGCTACTTATACATCAAACTTGCCAGTATATTAACTATAGGCATTCTAACTAACTACTCAATGTCTATTGACTTGATTATTCTCGTCATTCTTAGCTTAGCTAAATGGTATGGTCGTTGTGCGTTCTCAATGGACATTCGGGTGCTTTRGTAAATTCGCTCTGGCTATCTACTCTGATTTCAGAGCACTCTCATTTGAGTGTACCAGAGCTCAAAATAAGGAATTTACGAGCACTCAACACCTGTTGAATATGGCCAGTGTCAGTAAACGTTGGCAAAAAAGCGTAATTAAATTGTTGCCAGCAGCATAGTTAGTCACCAAAGCTCTGGATAACATGAAAACTGTCTAACCAGCTCTGCTAGGGRGAGTAAAATGGTTAGAGTGGTCTCATTTGTGTCTGGAAGTAGCTAGAAAACTAGCCAAAGTAAGCTTGGGTGCTTGACTACCGTTGTACGGTCGGAACGCTCAAACTCAAATCAATCCTACTCCTCGGCCTGAGTGTCCAGTGTGCGCTCCGAGAGTGAAACACTCTGAATTTAGAAACTGACAATCTAACAACGCTCTGAATTTACTAGAGCACTCCAGATTGAATTTAAATAACACACCCGAAGTCGTAAAATGTCTAACTAGTAATTTGTTATGCTAACTAGCTAGCAAGAGGTTGCATAGCAACAGCATCAACTTCCGGTAGACGGGCGAAGAGCTAGTATGCTCAACTGAAAGGATACTGTTTGTTTACAAAGATCCAAGATGGTTTAGCAGTCAGACATCTTTTGTCCTCGTCGTGTCCCGTGTTTATATCGTGTCTATATCTTTTTGTATCTTTTTTCTTCGCATATATTAAAAAATATATTTTTCTTAACCTCAACTTCAACATACTCTCCTGCAATCCGCCTCACCCAATGTGSTATGGATCTGCTATTTTCTTTACTTCAGAACTAGAACCCCCAACAGGAGCTAGCCAGCTACTAGCTAGTAGTCAGCTAGCCTCTGCTATTGGTCATCAGCTACCTTTAGTCCAGACAACTCTTGCCAGTCTGCACAGCGCGACTCAAACCAGAGCAAATCAGACTTATTTTTCTCCATATCTCCGGATTCCTACCGCAAGCTCTGAACCTTCACCTGGATCATCGCAGCTAGCTAGCTGCTATCCAAGTGGCCACTTCTGGCTAATGTCTCTGTCCCAAAGCAAGAACCAATTAGCCTGGAGCTAGCCTTTGCTAGGCCCATCTCCCGGCTAGCCGAAGAGGTCCATCAGCTACTCCTTTGGCTACAATACCTATTTTGCCAATTGGCCTGGACCCTCGCCGACCCATCACGACTGGACTACCAACGTAATTTGCCCGAGGGGGGTTTTCAAATGGCTTCTCTGTCGCAACGTCCCCTGAATGCCCATCTGCTAGCCTGCTAGCCGCGGCCTGCTAGCTGTCTAGAGCATATCGGACTGTTAGCTTAAGAGACCCATCGGACAAATTCTTTGGCAACTATACCTATTTTGCCAATTGGCCTGGACCCTCGCCGACCCATCACGACTGGACTACCAACGTAATTTGCCCGAGGGGGGTTTTCAAATGGCTTCTCTGTCGCAACGTCCCCTGAATGCCCATCTGCTAGCCTGCTAGCCGCGGCCTGCTAGCTGTCTAGAGCATATCGGACTGTTAGCTTAAGAGACCCATCGGACAAATTCTTTGGCAACTATACCTATTTTACCAATTGGCCTGGACCCTTTTACCACACGGAGCCCTGCTGATCCATGACGACTGGTCTGCCGACGTAACAGTACGAGGGGGCTACAACTGACTTCTTCCATCGTGATGTCCCTCTAAGGCCCTTCTGCTAGCTTGCTAGCCCCGGCCCGCTAGCTGCCTGAATCACCGTGTCTCCCCGGCCCGCCAAGCCACTCACTGGACCCCTATGATCACCTGGCTACGCATACCTCTCCCTAATGTCAATATGCCTTTAGTAATTATTGCCTTATTTCACTGTAGAGCCCCTAGCCCTGCTCAATACACCTTAGTTAACTGTTTAGTTCCAGCTCCCACACGTGGTGACTTCGCAAGGTTTAAATGATGCCATGCTTTCCACCTGGCTACCCCTACCCCGGTCAACAGCCCTGCGCCCCCCACAGCAACTTGCCCAAGCCTCCCCCATTTCTCCTTCTCCCAAATCCAGATAGCTGATGTTCTGAAAGAGCTGCAAAATCTGGACCCCTACAAATCAGCCGGGCTAGACAATCTGGACCCTCTCTTTCTAAAATTATCCGCCGAAATTGTTGCAACCCCTATTACTAGCCTGTTCAACCTCTCTTTCATATTGTCTGAGATCCCTAAAGATTGGAAAACTGCCYCGGTCATCCCCCTCTTCAAAGGGGGAGACACTCCAGACCCAAACTGCTACAGACCTATATCTATCCTACCCTGCCTTTCTAAGGTCTTCAAAAGCCAAGTTAACAAACAGATCACCAACCATTTCGAATTCCACCGTACCTTCTTCGCTATGCAATCTGGTTTCCGAGCTAGTCATGGGTGCACCTCAGCCACGCTCAAGGTCCTAAACGATATCATAACCGCCATCGATAAGAAACAATACTGTGCAGCTGTATTCATCGACCTGGCCAAGGCTTTTGACTCTGTCAATCCCCACATTCTTATCGGCAGACTCAACAGCCTTGGTTTCTCAAATGACTGCCTCGCCTGGTTCACCAACTACTTCTCAGACAGAGTTCAGTGTGTCAAATCGGAGGGCCCGTTGTTCGGACCTCTGGCAGTCTCTATGGGGGTGCCACAGGGTTCAATCCTTGGGGCCGACTCTTTTCTCTGTATACATCAATGATGTCGCTCTTGCTGCTGGTGAGTCTCTGATCCAGCTCTACGCCGACGACACCATTCTGTAGACTTCTGGCCCTTCTTTGGACACTSTGTTAACTAACCTCCAGACGAGCTTCATTGCCATACAACTCTCCTTCCATGGCCTCCAACTGCTCTTAAATGCAAGTAAAACTAAATGCATGCTTTTCGCTGCCCACACCTGGTCGCCCGTCCAGCGTCCCTACTCTGGACGGTTCTGACTTAGAATAGGTGGACAACTACAAATACCTAGGTGTCTGGTTAGACTGTTAACTCTCCTTCCAGTCTCACATTAAGCATCTCCAATCCCAAATTAAATCTAGAATCGGCTTCCTATTTCGCAACAAGGCATCCTTCACTCATGCTGCCAAACATACCTTTGTAAAACTGACTATCCTACCGATCTTTGACTTCGGCGATGTCATTTACAAAATAGCCTCCAACACTCTACTCAGCAAATTGGATGCAGTCTATCACAGTGCCATCCGTTTTGTCACCAAAGCCCCATATACTACCCACCACTGCGACCTGTATGCTCTCGTTGGCTGGTCCTCGCGTCATATTCGTCGTCAAACCCACTGGCTCCAGGTGATCTATAAGTCTTTGCTAGGTAAAGCCCRGCCTTATCTCAGCTCACTGGTCACCATAGCAGCACCCACCTGTAGCACGCGCCCCATCAGGTATATTTCACTGGTCATCCCCAAAGCCAATTCCTCCTTCGGCCGCCTTTCCGTTCAGTTCTCTGCTGCCAATGACTGGAACAAACTGCAAAAGTCACTGAAGCTGGAGACTCATGTCTCCCTCACTAGATTTAAGCACCAGCTGTCAGAGCAGCTCACAGATCACTGCACCTGGACATAGCCCATCTGTATTTTGCTCCTTTGCACACCAGTATCTCTACTAGCACATTTTTCACTCCAGTTTTTAATTGCTATATTGTAATTATTTAGCCACTATGGCCTATTCATTGCCTTACCTCCCTTATCCTACCTCATTTGCACACACTGTATATAGACTTTTTCTATTGTATTATTGACTGTATGTTTGTTATTCCATGTGTAACTCTGTGTTGTTGTTTGTGTCGCACTGCTTTGCTTTATCTTGGCCAGGTCGCAGTTGTAAATGAGAACTTGTTCTCAACTAGTCTACCTGGTTAAATAAAGGTGAAATAAAAAATAAATAAAAAATACTAAAATGAACTAATAGTACATAGAGTGTAGTATATACTCATTAAGTATGTAGTATACAGTATGTTAGTATGGGTATTCGAACACAGCTTAGGTGTATGTCGTGGGTCACTGCACAGGAGAGCTGTTTGAACGTAAACTTTTTTTTTAATCAAAATGTGTTTTTTGGCAGAAATGCCTTCTCAAGCATGTGAACTTTCATGTGCCTTAATAGCAAACTTGTATGCCATCTGTAAATACGAATACAATTGTTAAATTAGAAGCCTAGTTGGTTTAGCCACAGAAAAAGATTGCAACCTTCCCGCTAGCCATGATTGGCAGAGATAATGGGTGGGCTGGACATGCCGAGAGATGAGTTTGGATTGGTCTGCCATGTTGCACGGTTCTGTCTATTTGAGCTGGTCAGTATGTCTAGGTAATCCTGTCTAACGTGACTTTTTTTAATGTATCGCGTAGTAAAACTGCATAAGTGTTGCTCTCCACTTTCTGGAGGACCGAGTTTTGAAATCAGTTGAATACGAGTATGATAGCTAAAGAGACACCTGTCTCCGGATTACATCTTCATACTAAGGACAACCATGGCATCCGACAGGAGACGCGTCCATCCATGATGTATATTGGTAAGATAGTCTAGCTAGCTACATTTTCCGATATTACACGTTTCTAATTTTCACAGAAAGGGSTTTTATTTCAAGTTAAAGTGTACTGTTAGCTTGCTAACGTTAGCTGGCTGGCTTGCTAGCTAACATTTTGTGAATGATCTTACTATTCGTATATCAGAGCCATTTGCTTGACTAGTTATAGCGCCTAATGTAATTAGCTAACTAATATTGAACCTGGTTGGTTAGCTACCTGCTAATTCATGCAGGGTAGTAACGTCATGAGTTGGGATTATGGTTCCACTATGCAAGGATCCATTTCAATAGAATGTCACTGCAACAACTGTTGATAGCCAGAGCGAATTTACCAGCTAGTATGTCTATCTACTCTGATTTCAGACCACGGGTAAGATAGCCTAGCTAGCTACATTTTCAGATATTACACGTTTCTATTATTTGACATAGTCTTTATTAACCACTTTGGGTGCATTCATAAATTCAGTCTGGCCATCTACTCCGATTTCAGAGCACTCTCGTCTGAGTGTGCCAGATTTCAGAATAACTGATGAATTTACGAACGCTCAACACACGTTGAATATGGCCGGTGTCAGTAAACGTCAGCAAAAAAACMTAATTAAATTGTTGCCAGCAGCACAATTACAGTCATCAAAGCTCTGGAAAACATGAAAACATGAAAACAGCCTAACCAGCTCTGCTAGGGTGAGTAAAATGGTCAGAGTGGGGTGTTCTCTCATTTGTGCCTGGAATTAGCTAGCAAGCTAGCCAATGTTAGCCAGTTAGCTTGGGCGTTGACTGCCGTTGTGAGGTCAGACATTTCAGATCAACCCTAGTCATCGGCCAGAGTGTCCAGTGTGTGCTCTGAACACTCCGAGAGCAAAATGCTCTGAATTTACAAACGGACAAATCTGACAGCACAGTTGCAGTCACCAACGCTCTGGATAACATAACAGCCTAACCAGCTCTGCTAGGGCGAGTAATGTTCAGTGAGCTGTTCTCTCATTTGTGTCTGGAAGTAGCTAGCAAGTTAGCTTGGGTGTTTGACTGCTGTTGTTAGTACAGAACGCTCCGATCAACCCTTAAAGAGACGGGTGGGGCTAAAGCTTAAGAGAGTGTGAATGATGCTGAATGGGTGTAGACAAAGAAGTGCTCTCCGGTAGTAGGTCATTTTCTCAAAAGTGAGTTTATAAGTTTATCAACTTTCAAAGCAGAATTACTTTCCCATTGTTCCTCAACTGTAGTTGTTGATATACAAATTTGTAGCTCTGTCTCTACTTTTATCCAATGTAAAAAACACAATTTCAAATTTTGCTACATGAGTCGGATTTGAGCRGGTCGGTCACAAATATACAAGCTGACACATTTTTTCCAGTCTCTGAAAGACTACAACTCGTGTGGGGCGGTGCTTTGTGCTCTGGCCATGTCCCTTCCCTAAGGCAGGCTTTTTTGAAAAGGAGGCGGACACTAACAACATAATCCTTTGAGCAAAACTGAAACAACTGACCAGACCACAATGGCTTCAAGTGATTCCTCTCATCAACGCAAATTTGATGGAGCATTTTTTTGGCTACATGTTGATATTCAACCATGCATGTTTCAACCGGAATATATCTAGGAAGATTCAAAACAAAGAGTTGGATTTAGTTACAAGCTCAGCTACAGCCAATGCCAATGCCAGCACCAAGAGGACATAATACAAATACAGTGGCTAGTTAATTAAGTCAGACCCAAAGGAACATAAATACAACTACAAGTGCTAGCTAATTAAGCACCAAGAGGACATAATACAAATACAGTGGCTAGCTAATTAAGCACCAAGAGGACATAATACAAATACAGTGGCTAGCTAATTAAGGTATTTTTCCTGCAAGCCACTTAGCTAGCTAACTTTAATTTATTTACTGAAATCCATATTGTGTATTGCTGGCTAACATACTACTGTTTTATAGTAGTGGGAAATCTAATTATTTATCTGTTTGTTAACTTAGGTAGCTGGCTAACAGATTTCACAACATTAAGTGTGTGCCCTCAGGCCTCTACTCTACTACCACATATCTACAAAATACACGTGTACATGTGTGTATAGTGCGTRGGCCGGGTTTGGCCGGTGTATGCCATCATTGTAAATAAGAATTTGTTCTTAACTGACTTGCCTAGTTAAATAAAGGTTCAYWTTAAATAAATAAAAAAAGCTGATTGAGAAAATGCTAAGAGTGTGCAAAGCTGTCATCAAGGCAAAGGGAAGAAATTAAAAAAGAAAATGTATTTAGATTTGTTTAACACTTTTTTGGTTACTACATGATTCCATATGTGTTATTTCATATTTTTTGATGTGTTCACTATTATTCTAAAATGTAGAAAATAGTAAAAGTAAAGAAAAACCCTTTGAGTAGGTATGTCAACTTTTGACTGGTACTGTACATATGTTAACGTGGGCTATTTTTAACACTTTTCTGTGTAATTGTTTTTCATTCTTTACTGGGAAGCTTAACAGAGGTAGATATCCTCTTGTTATTTTAATTAGTGCAGGGTGAGCTGCACACAGTGGACTTCCTACTATGGCACACCACCTCAGTGCTAACAGTATTACTCTGGTTCATATGCATATGATTACTGCATACAATAGCTGTAGGATCAGRAGAGACATTCAAGGCAGTAAGAGGGACATAAATTAGGTTACTTACATTGTGTCTTCCAACTCCCCTAGGATAATGTACATTTGCTGAAGCATTATGACAACTCAGCGATACAATGGTAGGGATTAAATGAGCTGGACTTGGGTCATTGATKAATTATTGTCTCAATGCAGCCTTATAATGGCGTGAAAGGATCCAGGAACCCAAATTATTTGGGTGGATCCCATCTTCCTTATGATACAAGATTTATTTCCAGAAYGTATCAAAAGTGTCATGAAATGTTACACCCACAGATCTGCAAAAGTCTCGTAGCCAGTTATGGAGGGCTAAACGTCTGCTGAACTGTTCAATGCCATGATTTAGGGAGGGCAGAGGGCCAGATATTATAGGGCGTTTGTTGGTGTCGAGTAATGACCCAATCASTTCTTTTAAATCCATCTTCAGCTGTTCTGAGCTGTCCTTCATAATGTCCTTTGACCACACATGAACCATGACTGTATCAGGCCCTGGTGACTGACTCACAGRCTCGGGAAGCAACCTGGTGATATCCTGATCTTTTGCCACAGGAAAACACAAAGTCTTTGCCCCAGGTACAGATATACAGTTGAAGTCGGAACTTTACATACACCTCAGCCAAATACATTTAAACTCAGTTTTTCACAATTCCTGACATTTAATCCTAGTAAAAATTCCCTGTTTTAGGTCAGTTAGGATCACCACTTTATTTTAAGAATGTGAAATGTCAGAATCATAGTAGAGAGTGATTTATTTCAGCTTTTATTTATTCATCACATTCCCAGTGGGGCAGAAGTTTACATACAATCAATTAGTATTTCGTAGCATTGCCTTTAAATTGTTTAACTTGGGTCAAACGTTTCGGGTAGTCTTTCACAAGCTTCCCACAGTAAGTTGGGTGAATTTTGGCCCATTCCTCCTGACAGAGCTGGTGTAACTGAGTCAGGTTTGTAGGCCTCCTTGCTCACACACGCTTTTTTAGAACTGCCCACAAATGTTCTGTAGGATTGAGGTCAGGGCTTTGTGATGGCCACTCCAATACCTTGGTGTTGTTGTCCTTAAGCCATTTTTCCACAACTTTGGAAGTATGCTTGGGGTCATTGTCCATTTGGATGACCAATTTGCGACCAAGCTTTAACTTCCTGACTGATGTCTTGAGATGTTGCTTCAATATATCCACATAATTTTCCTCCCTCATGATGCCATCTATTTTGTGAAGTGCACCAGTCCCTCCTGCAGCAAAGCACCCCCACAACATGATGCTGCCACCCCAGTGCATCATGGTTGGGATGGTGTTCTTCGGCTTTCAAGCCTTCCCCTTTTTCCTCCAAACATAACGATGGTCATTATGGCCAAACAGTTCTAATTTTGTTTCATCAGACCAGAGGACATTTCTTTTTTATGGCGGTTTTTGAGCAGTGGCTTCTTTCWTGCTGAGTGGCCTTTCAGGTTATGTCGATATAGGACTCGTTTTACTGTCGATATAGATACATTTGTACCTGTTTCCTCCAGCATCTTCACAAGGTCCTTTGCTGTTGTCCTGGGATTGATTTGCACTTTTCGCACCAATGTACGTTCATCTCTAGGAGACAGAACACATCTCCTTCCTGAGCGGTATGACGGCTGCGTGGTTCCATGGTGTTTATCCTTGCGTACTATTGTTTGTACAGATGAACGTGGTACCTTCAGGAATTTGGAAATTGCTCCCAAGAATTAACCAGACTTGTGGAGGTCTACATTTTTTCTGAGGTCTTGGCTGATTTCTTTAGATTTTCTCTAGATGTCAATCGAAGAGGAACTGAGTTTGAAGGCAGGCCTTGAAATACATCCACAGGTACACCTCCAATTGACTCAAATGATGCCAATAAGCCCATGAGAAGCTTTCAAAGCCATGACATAATTTTATGATATTTTCCAGGCTGTTTGAAGGCACAGTCATCTTAGTGTWTGTAATTTTCTGACCCACTGGAATTGTGATACAGTGAAATAATCTGTCTGTCAACAATTGTTGGAAAAATTACTTGTGTCATGCACAAAGTAGATGTCCTAACTGACTTGCCAAAACTATAGTTTGTTAGCAAGAAATGTGTGGAGTGGTTGAAAAGCGAGTTTTAATGACTCCAATCTAAGCATATGTAAACTTCCGACTTCAACTGTATGTGTTGACTGAATATAAGCAAGTGATGTCTGCTAAATAATCAAGTTGATGGCGCAGTCATATAGCCCCGGCACCTACATAAAGCTGAGTTACTCACTCATTCATGGCTTTGGATCAAAATAAGTAAGTACCAACATTCTTTCTGATAGTCTTTAATAAAGAAATGTTTTGTTTATCCTGACCTGAATGCCATGTATTATAGTCTCTAAATGGAAAAATATTACCACCATCTCTTGCGCATGTCATTTTCCAGATTTTCACTAACAAAAAATGGCAGTTAGATGTTCATTTAGAATCCTCCAATCCTCTAAATGTAATTATTGGTGTAAAGCCATATAGTTTGCAAAATAGTTGGGAAGAGATTTTCGATGGCAATTTTCRGTTCCTCCTGAAAGCACTAACAGTCAAATGCATTCTCTCTGTCGCCCACACGCACTTTAAACATTTGGATAATAAAGCATTTAAAAGCTGACATTTATGCATTCATGAATTAAATTGCTTTAGCTGACATGTTGCGGTTCATCTGATGAAGGTGCACATGGTCCTATTTATATAATGAATATGAATTCAGAGGGCAYAAATTATTAAATATTAAAGCATTAGACCTCCTACTAAAGGCGTCAGTCATACAAAAGTTATACTTAAATCCAAACTGGTTTTGCAGCACTCGCTCATCATCTTCAAKCATCAGTGAGTCGATGGCTTGAATAGTCTCGCTGGCAGAGTTTCTCTGTCTAGTGMCTTGTGTTATTTATCCCATTTAATCATTTATTTTTATTGGCCAGTCTGAGATATGGCTTTTTCTTTGCAACTCTGCCTAGAAGGCCAGCATCCTGGAGTCACCTCTTCACTGTTGACGTTTAGACTGGTGTTTGTGCGGGTACTATTTAATGAAGCTGCCAGTTGAGGCCTTGTGAGGCATCTGTTTCTCAAACTAGACACTCTAATGTACTTGTCCTCTTGCTCAGCTGTGTACCGGGGCCTCCCACTCCTCTTTCTATTCTGGTTAGAGCCAGTTTGCGCTATTCTGTGAACGGAGTACTACACAGCGTTGTACGTGATCTTCAGTTTCTTGGCAATTTCTCGCATGGAATAGCCTTCATTTCTTAGAACAAGAATAGACTGAAGAGTTTCAGAAGAAAGGTCTTTGTTTCTGGCTGATGCTCCAGATACTCAACTAGTCTAAAGAACGCCAGTTTTATTGCTTCTTTAATCATCAATACAGTTTTCAGCTGTACTAACATATTTGCAAAAGGGGTTTCTAATGATCAATCTAATGATCAATTAAAATGATAAACTTGGATTAGCTAACACAACGTGCCATTGGAACACAGGAGTGATGATTGCTGATAATGGGCCTCTGTACGCCTATGTAGATATTCCATAAAYAATCTGCCGTTTTCAGCTACAATAGTCATTTACAACATTAACTATGTCTACACTGTATTTCTGATCAATTTGATGTTATTTTAATGGACAAAAAAAGTGTTTTTCTTTCAAAAACAAGGACATTTCTAAGTGACCCAAAATATTGAACGGTAGTAGTGTATATAATATGTCTTACGGAGCCTTTCCATAAGTCCAATCAAATTTCTTCAACTGTCTTCTGACTGTGATTAGAGCGATGTTGATGTTGTGCTGTGATGCCAGCAGATTCCAGACTGCATTTGCCGATCGCCTATCGTCTTCAACCATCAGTGAGTCGATGGCTTGAATAGTCTCGCTGGAAATTGTAATGAAAAGCACTGTACAAAGTAAACTTATTATTTACTATAGTCTGACATGTCTGCAGAAATGTTGTAKTTTTGTAATATGTWTTTTTTTGGTAAATTGTTTTGTAAATATGAATTCACATTTGTGGTGCCACTAAATAAACAATGAATTATTTAAATCAATATTGTCAATATTTGTATTATTATTATTAAAATATTTTTTTTTATAATGGAGGAAGGGTGGACAGGGAGTTAAAAAAGGAACCCCAAAAGGTTCTTCATGGAACCATTATAAGGGGTTCTTCGAATAACCTTTTTCAAGGGTTCTTCGAAGAACTTATAGGGGTTCCCACAAGATTCTTCGAAAAACCTTTTTCAAGGGTTCTTCGAAGAACTTATAGGGGTTCCCCCACAGTTTCAATTTGAAGAACCCCTAAAGGATACTCCAGTAACCTTTGCTTTTTAGAGTGTAGAAGTAAATGTCAGTTGGCTTTTCATAGCCGAGCATTCAGAGGTCAAGACAGCAAGTGCATGTGAGAGAGAAAATATCGAAACACACAGTAACGCGTGTCAATGAGTTCCGAGATCTGATCTGTTATCCAACGATTAGTTTAATAGCCCTGCTACTGTGTGAAAATCACCCCCAACAAGCAATAGTCTACCCGCGTGTGGTCAACTATTTCAGCACCGTTTTGRGCTGCTCTGAGACAAGCTAGACTACTTAATAAACATATACATTTTAAAACAATATAATTCTATTAAACTACCTTAGATATTAATTTAGAATCCTCTAAATTGAATTAGATCTACTACTGTACAAGGACATTTTATGGATCTGCCAGTATTTTCATTTAGAGATTCCGGTAAAGAAATGTGTACGTAGAGGGGTAACTTTCTTCACCAGTTCTCTTACCAATTTGTAAAATTGTGTGATTAACCTACCAGTTGGTGTAACTGCAATGTTAATTCTTTTGAGAGGACTTTTTCCACATTTTGTTGTGTTACTAATTAATTAAATTGAGATTTTGTGCCACTGATCTACATACATTACCCCACAATGTAAAAGTGTACCCCACACATACAATTGTCTGTAAGTTCCCTCAGTTGAGTAGGGAATTTTTWGCCCAGATTCAACCACGAAGACCAGGGAGGTTTTCCATTGTCTCGCAAAGAAGGGCATCTATTGATAGATGGGTAAATTTTTTTTAAAGAAGACACTGAATATTTCTTTAAGCATGGTGAAGTTATTAATTATGCTTTGGATGGTGTATCAATACACCCAGTCACTACAAAGATACTGGCGTACTTCCTAACTCTGTTGCCAGAGAGGAAGGAAACCACTGAGGGATTTCTCCATGAGGCCAATGGTGACTTTAAAACAGTTACAGAGTTTAATGGTTGTGATTGGAGAAAACTGAGGATTGATCAACAACATTGTAGTTACTCCACAATAGTAACCTAAATGACAGAGTGAAAAGAAGGAAGTCTGTACAAAATAAAATATTCCAAGACATGCATCCTGTTTGCTATGAGGCACCAAAGTAAAAAATGGGGCAAAGAAATTCACATTTTGCCCTGAATACAAAGCATACGTTTTGGGCAAATCCAACACATTACAGAGCACCACTCTTCATATTTTCAAGCACGATGCTGGCTGCATCATGTTATGAATATGCTCGTCATCAGCAAAGACAAGGGAGTTCTTTTTTGGGGATAAAAATAAAAACGAWTYGAGCTGAGCACAAGCAAAATCCTAAAAGAAAACCTGGGTCGGTCTGCTTTCCTACAGACACTAGGAGACAAATTCACCTTCCAGCAGGACAATAACCTAAAACTCAAGGCCAAATATGCACTGGAGTTGCTTACCAAGATGACATTGAATGTTCCTTAGTGGCCTAGTTATAGTTTTGACTTAAATCGTCATGAAAATRGATGGCAAAACTTGAAAATGGCAGCATCCCTACAGTGAAGCATGTTGGTGGCAGAATCATGCTGTGGGGATGTTTTTCAGAGGCAGGGACTGAGATACTAGTCAGGATCGAGGGAAAGATGTACGGAGCAAAGTAGAGAGAGATCCTTGATGAAAACCTGCTCCAGAGTGCCCAGGACCTCAGACTGGGGCGAAGGTTCATCTTCCAACAGGACAACGACCCTAAGCACACAGCCAAGACAATGCAGGAGTGGCTTGGGAACAAGTCTCTGAATGTCCTTGAGTGGCCCAGCTAGATCTCAGATTTGAACCTGATCGAACATCTCTGGAGAGACCTGAAAATAGCTGTGCAGCGACGCTCCCCATCCATCCTGACAGAGCTTGAGAGGATTTGCACTGAAGAATGGGGGAAACTCCCAAAATACAGGTGTGCCAAGCTTGTAGTGTCATACCCAGGAAGACTTGAGTCTGTAACCTGTTTTTGCTTTGTCATTATTGGGTATTGTGTGTATATTGATGAGGGGGGAAAACTATTTAATACATTTTAGAATATGGCTGTAACATAACAAAACATGGAAAAAGTCAAGGGGTTTTGAATACTTRCCGAATGCACTGTACACATTGCTTGACTCACATTGTTGTGCTGTGCTCACTTCAACAGGAAGGTAGTCCTTCTTGTGCCAAATTTTGTCAACAAACTTTGTCATCAATGTATGGCATTCTCTGAATTTATGGTGCTTTCAAGACAACTGGGAGCTCTAGAAAGAGGCCAGAGTTCCCATCTTGGAATTCCAAGTTGGATGACCGTTCAAAACTTATGTTTCCAGTCGGAGCAATTTTTTTTCAGAGTTCCCAGTTGTCTTGAACTCACTGAAGTCTGATATTTCCCAGTTACGAGTTTCCAGTTGTTTTGAARGCGGCAGAAGTCATGCTGGATTGACAGCATGGCCAATGTATTCAACCTTTTCTGGCCCATGGTGTTGCATGTGAATGTTTAACCTTTTAAGCTTGGAAAATAGACCCTTAAACCCAGACTTGGACCACACACCCTCTCCACTGAATAGCAGGCTATTGATTGGTTTGCAATGCTTGCAGTTAGTCACTGATTCCTTCCAAACCGCTCATTGTTGAATTTGCGATTTACAACTTGTTGTGTAATTTTTATTTCCAATGACTGATGAGCACTGATACATTTTATCTTCATATGACAAGGATTGAAATGGATTTGCAAGTAGATATTTGTCTTGATTCATGATGATGACTGCTTGTCTAGCTTGCTAGCTAAGATTTTGAAAGTATGTTGACATGATCAGTCCAATCAAAGCTGTGGTAGATATAACGTGATTTGACGTAATTTTATCTGTGGCCAATGACTTCAGCCTTCTTGGATGGGCACTTCTAATGTAAATCTATGGCAGCACCCAAGGGGCTTGAATTTTCTATCTCTCCCTATAGATTTTGAGGTGATGTAGTGTCCCCATGAGTAACAGAACACTGAGCCAATCACGGCTCATCTAGAGAACATTAGCAACCCCTACGCTCTTTATTTTCTGCTGGCTGCCCCACACCACCACAGAAAGCACTGAGCTAGGCTGAAACACCTGCATTTTGGAGTTGCCTTCTCAAGAAAGCAGAAAAGAGACCATGTTTGTATGCAGCTTTATTAACTCAATGATTTGGGCACAAAACGGGCACAATTTGTTATTTTTTATTGACGGGTCGCCACTGATAATAACCTTGAGAACCTGGAGTAATGGTATAAAAATCCAATCCAGGGTGAGWATTGTTAACCTACAGTTTGTGAGTGTACTGCATGATCTTACAGTGTTTGTCTTGCTAGTGAGAAAGACAAATTGGGATAAATTGGTACTTACTTAGAATCAAGTTGGTCCAGTTCTCAAAGTTACACAATAYCAAAACAGAATGAACCATCAAAATTAAAAGATTTAGATTTTTGTATCAATCAGACTTTATGGCACAGTAAACAGACAATTCACCTTACTGAATTAAATATACATTACTTGATGGACATACAGTATCTTCTGCAGTTTCCATGATGAGATCTTTACGATGACTCTAGTTCCGTGTACTGTTCAAGCCAAAGTTTCTCTAATCTTKTTTTTTTCCAAGTTTTTGGGCCCGAGAGATTAAAAAATGTCCCCAGGGCTGTATGCTCACAGTAGGGTGAGAAGCTCTTTTTGGTTGCTGAATGTGAATCTGCTGGGTCAGAAAGAAATAAGGACAATTGTGTAGTAGTCTATGTCCTCGTTCTGGTGTATTTTTAATAGTTCTATACAAACCCACCAAAAAATATAATAAAGGAGGAGTAGATCGAAGTTTTAAGTCCAACAACATGCACTCCTCTGTCAGTGTTCTCTGACCTTAGTTWGAAAATAWACTGTTTTCCTTCACCCATGTATTGTTTTGCAGAGCACTCGGGTGGACAGTATCTGATAGACCAGATGAACCCCATGCTCATAACATTGTTTATGGCCAGAAGTACTCTGAGGACGCAAGATAGCCAGTCTTACAAGGGCATCAATTCATGAGAGAAGTGAGGAAAAACTGTGAAAATAAAAAATTTACAAATGGTTGCTCTCATTTGCTACACACACACACACACACACACACACACACACACACACACACACACACACACACACACACACACACACACAACACACACACACACAACACACACCACCACACACACACACACACACACACACACACACACACACACACACACACACACACACACACACACACACACACACACACACACACACACACACACACACACACACACACACACACACAGCTCAAAAAAAACCCCAGTGTTTCATGCTATGATCTTAAAATGGATTGACATTGGCACCATAACAGTGCACTTTTGTCTAGAGTCAAATCAAATCAAAGTTTATTTGTCACGTGCGCCGAATACAACAGGTGTAGACCTTACAGTGAAATGCTTACTTACAGGCTCTAACTAATAGTGCAAAAAAGGTATTAGGTGAACAATAGGTAAGTAAAGATATAAAAACAACAGTAAAAAGAAATTGAAAAATAACATTGGCGAGGCTATATACAGTAGCGAGGCTATAAAGGTAGCGAGGCTACATACAGACACCATACAGAGTGACATGATAGCAATGCCAGGCCATCAGTCAATATGTCTGTGTTCCTCCTTATGCAAAGAAATGAAGCAATAATTACCAGGTGTTGCCATGGAAGCTTGTGCTGAGGGCAATCTTCATTGTATTTACATACACTATGCTAACTTTTCTGCAAAGCAAGGTGTTTCTCCTCTGRTTCACAATTAGATTCCCTGTCACTACGGTCTGAGGAGTGAGGACAGGGGCAGCGCTACACGCCTCAATCAGTGTCTAATCACAGTCAATGGTATCTTAAATGCAGTCAGCTAGCAGCACATTGATTGCGAACAATTTAACGGAGATTGGTCTTCTCAAACCTCCCGCCTCGTCAAGGACTCTCTTAGTATCACCAGCAGAGTGAAGCTTAAAGACAGGACAGAAAAAAGCAAATAGAATCACATTTCTAGAGAACATTGTCTTCTTAGCTGTGAAGAGGGGGTGTGTTGGGTATGGGGGTGTGTGAGGCAACACTTCATGACCCAAACCCCACCTACCCCACACAACTCACCTCCCCCACACACAGTCTTTAGGCTGGGGGTCACGAGGAGTATTGTTAGGAAGTGCACTGCTTAAAGGAGGTCTGGGTAGACCCATTTAAGCCCTTACCCCTCCCCTCTCTACCCCTCCCCATTCTCCTTTATTCTTCTATAAGCCTCTTTTATGCAAGTGTCCCGGGCCCCCGCATTCGCAAATAGTAGCAGACACTACGGTCCCATCATGGTAAGTGCGACATTTACATAGATACCGAATACCAAATATTGGAACTGGATATCATTTGATTGGTACATTTTGTTTTTGCAACCAGGTGTACTGTATGTTTGCATATGTATGTGTATCTTTTCCCTGTTATTTATAAGTGAAGTAAGGAAATTCTGCACCGGCTTGGGGCTGTTTGTTTTGGTGTATGTCTTTGTTATGTACCACTATTTTGGAACAATCCAATATGGTTTCCTTCACATGGCAGGATATACTCCGAGTAAGGATGTTCAGATTAGTCCCGTGTAAAAAGCATGAGTGGATTCATACTCCAAAATGTTTGTTGAGGTGATTTTTATACAGATTAGTCCCATGTACCAGTTAGTGCTGCAMTTGTGGCTGCCCCCCTAAAATAGCTGCCGTGGCAGTATTTCCATCTCTCCCTTTTCTTGATTCGCTCCGTAGAGGATTCGCTTGGCATGAGATCTATGTTACAGTGTTTAAGCGTAGAGCTGAAGCATTCCTCTCATATTGATTTAATGTGATGTGACAAAGTCATTTTTTAAAATTACGATTCATTTAGAAATAGGTCCACTGAAAACAAACATCATACACATTCTAAATGTGCTGTACAATTGGTACACAACATCTTATGAATTATGCTTTTTGTTCTAAGCAGTGAATATAAAATGTTGTAAAACTTCTCATGTGTTTTTATGAAAAGAAGAGAAATGGGGCGMATTTAATTAATTTATGTTTCACTTTGTTTTCCCTCTGCATTTTCACTCCCTGTAGGTCTTTTGATCTCGGTCCACCCCGTTTTGATTCCCTTCGGGCGTCTTACTGATGCTRGGCTGCACTTGAATAAAGAACCCTTCAAGTAGCACTAATCACCACCAGACATGAGGTTCCTGTGGCCCCTGTTCTTCCTCCTGTGCCTTCGTGTCCTACCCAGCACCGAGGCCAAACACCAGATCTCCGACGACAAGACGTCGCAGCTCCCACCACCATTGGCAGACAAGATGCCCAAGAACTCTGTAACAAGCTCAGGAGGGTTCAGCACAAAGGTTGGCCATAACTGTACTTGGGATACGTCTGGGGAGGGCGTGGTGAATCTGCTGGTCAGCTGTAACTCCGGGGAGCAGACCTACTGGTGCCGCTACACTGGACAGCCAGACTTGTGCCAAGCCTACAGTGACAGGAAGGCACAGGTCAGGCACTGGAAACAACTGGTGGGCAAGCTGAAGAAGAGGAGCAATGCGTGCAAAGGGGAGAAAGTGCTGAAGACCCCCAACTGCAAGGCCCCCATGGACTCCCACATGAAGCTCAAAGAGAAGGGGAACAGTGGAGGAGAGAAGGATCCATTGCCCCTGGTTCCTGAATTGYCAGAGAAGGAGGAGAAGAAAGAGGATAGGACTCTGTTGGAGGAGAGGAATTGGGATGGAGAGATAAACGACATGGAGCCAGTGGAGAATTACTGTGCCGAGGGATGGCATTCTGTCTGTTCTTTCTTTGTAAGGTTTTTTGAAGGTTAAAGTCTTTAAGTTTTTCTAAGGTTAAAAAAAGGACAAAGCTGATGAACTCAGTTGGGAAAAACTCCACCTCTATATCCGGGCTTACTTCTTTGCTACGTAAACAAAAATGGTTTGTCTGAAGCAATATAGAGACGAAATATAGGCGTCATAGAAATGTTTTGGGTTGTGTATTTTATTGTGAAACTAATATTTGCTATTGGTCATTTGTAGTCACTAGACTTGTATCAGATTTCTATTTTTGAACTTTAACACAGCATAAAAAATTATACCTGTGAATAAACATACCGTACTATATAAATATTGAACATTTGTTTTATTAGTTTAATAAATGAACACAGATGATATGGTTATTTTTTAGAAGCAGTTAATTAGAAGGACTATATGGATGATATAGTTATTTATATTGTCAAGTTCTATTCCAGTAGCTGGGGAAATACTGTAATACATGATTCAAAATCGCAATAGTATTGACAAGATCTTTGTGCTGTAGTGTATACACTTGAGGATAACAAATTAATGGTAATGAGCATGAATAGGATAATATTGAGAACCTTTTATGTATTTTCCCCATAGTTTATCCCTTGATATTAGTTGCCAGAAAATAAAAAATCTCTTGAGACAATGTTTATTTTTCTTAACCAAAACGATGTCAACATAACACAGGAAATGCAGTTCTTAAAAATTGCCAACCCTGATAATCAWTTTTTTTTCATGTCTTTGTAAGTAGTGATAGGGTCACGCCTGTGAGACCTTGTGTACACTTAGAATAGACATACAGAAAGGGTTCATTGAAAATGTCACAAGATTAAGATGAGATTAGTGCAAATACTTTATGGCAAACAAGACTCACAAAATATCGTGGAAATCTGTTGTAATCTGTTTGAGGTGACACTGACTCTCCAAATTTTCACAATTGATTGCATGCTCTCTGGGAAATAAAGCAGTCTTGTGACTACAGTAATAAGTGGATGTTTATATATAGTTTTAAAAGTARCATCTTATTTAGTATCTGTGGCTCTACTGTCTCTTTCTCATCCATCGTTTGATTGAGATTCTCTTCATGAGACAACTGTGTGGTTATCAATTGAAATATTGTATGTCTTTTCTAGTGTTGCTATTTGTGTGATCTGGTAGCTAGTGGCCACAGACAACAAATAGACCATCGTGAGTTGCACTGCCAATGTCAACAGATGGCAGGAGGTACCTCCTGGRACTATATTGGGTCCCACACTATTTTCACATTAGATTCAGTTACAAACAATTCAATCAAAGAGACTCTTCTTTTTTTGTGTTGGGACAGAGATCATAGAAGTCTAGCTAAGCTGTTCATTTGATTATTTTGTTCAGGTTAACACAAAGTAAACATTTTTAATGAAAACTTGGACTGATTATACCAACCAGAGCCACAGTCTTGCCTTTAAGTCTCACTGCAATCTGCATGTGTGTGTGTCCATGTGTGGTCTCTGTGAAATGTATGTGATGATGACTGGAAGGTGGGTTTGTGAATAGAAAGAGGATGGGTTTACAGTCATGGTGTGAATTGTCRCACAAAGGCACTCCTCCCGCCTAAACCAGCTTTTTCCTCTGTGTCTCTATGTCACTAAAACTTCCTCTATAACTATAGCTATCTATCTGCTCTCAGTAACAGACTGATTATATACCTCTGAAGGGAGTAGATATCATGTTCATTTCAAAGTACATTATTGTTTGGATCAGCAACTCAATCCCAATCAACTCACACRAAAGATAACGGTTTGTTCCTCAGATCTAATATATAATGATGTGTAAAAAGTAATGAAGATATTCCTTTGATAGCACAGCCAAGCATGCCCCCAATCTCTCTAAGTCCTTCATTTACATCTTCAGTACATATATCATTAGGACAGACAGACAAACACAAATACACACACCACACACACACACAGGAGAGTAATGCCAATACGCCCCTCTCAACCCAGGATTCTGTCTTTCTTCTCTCTACAGTCGRTCCATTGTCCCTCATACATCAAATAGAGCAGTGAGTACTTGCATGCCTCTGCCCTAGCAGTGTGGCCACCCCCAGAATAACTAAGGAAGAACCTGTATACACTACTAGGGCCCTATTCCCACTACGAGATGAAGGAGTCTGAGGAGCGGCGTGGCAATAGAGTTTTACTTTTCAATTCACATTAAATCCTTGCCTTTGCTTTCATAAATATCGCAGTAGCCACAAGCCAGTAAGCACAAACTACTTAACAATCCAAGCAAATAATGCAACAATTCACAAGAATGTGCAGACTATTAAAATGTTCCAACTTTCCCTCCATCTTTAAGTCTTGGTTCCAATAGTTTATATTTTTCCGTAACAGTAGGTGCATATCTTAAGTTCCATAGTTCATAGAGAACATGCCAAAAAAATTTGACTATTAATATCAAACAAAACAGAATGAGCATATGTACTTTTCACACATCCAATAAACTGTGTGTGGACATTATATACCCAGACAAGCAAGATATCTGTTAAACATGGGGAGAATAGCAAACAAAGTAGAATAAACATCTGTAATGTTACACAATAACTAATTGAGTGTGTGTGTGTGAGAGAGAGAGAGGGGTGGGGTTAGCAAATGAGAGCAACCATTTGTAAACTTTTTTATTTTTCCCAGTTTTTACTCACTCCTCTCATGAGTTGATGCCCTTGTAAGACTGGCTATCTTGTGTCCTCAGAGTACTTCTGGCCATGTACAATGTTATGAGCATGGGGTTCATCTGGTCTATCAGATACTGTCCACCCGAGTGCTCTGCAAAACAATACATAGGTGAAGGAAAACAGTATATTTTCTAACTAAGGTCAGAGAACACTGACAGAGGAGTGCATGTTGTTGGACTTAAATCTTCGACCTACTCCTCCTTAATTATATTTTTTGGTGGGTTTGTATAGAACTATTAAAAATACACCYGAACGAGGACATAGACTACTACACAATTGTCCTTATTTTTTCTGGCCCAGCCGAATTCACATTCAGCATTTGAAAATAGATTCTCACCCTATCGTGAGCATAGAACCCTGGGAATTTAAAAAAAATCTCTCATGTCCAAAAACTTGTAAAAAAGAAGATTTAAAAAACTTCGGCTTGAACATTTGATGGAATTTGAGTCATCATAAAGATCTCATCATGTGACCTGCAGAAGATACTGTATGTCTCTCAATTAATGTATTTTCAATTCAGTATGATGTATGTTTACTGTGGCATGAAGTCTGATTGATACAAAAATATTTTCATTGTGATGGTTCATTCTGTTTTGCTGTWGAGTAACCTTGAGAACTGGACTCACTTGTTTCGAAATAAGTACCAATTAAGACAACATAATTGTCTGTCTCACTAGCAAGACAGAAACATACTGTAAGATCATGCAGTACAATCACAAACTGTAGGTTAACAATAGACACCCTGGATGGGATTGGATTTATATAGCTATTCCAGGTTCTCAGGGCTCTTATACTGTATAGCACCTTTTCCTGTTGAGTCACTGAGTGTCAACAGTCTGAATGGTCCGGCTCTTGCGTTTTCCTTTATATCTCAAATGCAGATCTACAATATGTTATACTTTTTTTTATAGCAACATTTGATGGGTAAAATGTAGACTGTGATGAGAGTTTAATCTCTGAGCATAATGATCATGGAGTCACATTACCTTGACATCTGTRCCACCTTTTACCCCTCCCAGACTTAGACTATGTGTGTGTATYTAAACTCAGCAAAAAAAGAAACGTCCTTTTTTCAGAACCCTGTCTTTCAAAGATATTTCGTAAAAATCCAAATAACTTCACAGATCTTCATTGTAAAGGGTTTCAACACTGTTTCCCCTGCTTGTTCAATGAACCATAAACAATTAATGAACATGCAGCTGTGGAACGGTCGTTATGACACTAACAGCTTACAGACGGTAGGCAATTAAGGTCACAGTTATGAAAACTTAGGACACTAAAAAGGCCTTTCTACTGGTTCTGAAAAACACCAAAATAAAGATGCCCAGGGTCCCTGCTCATCTGCGTGAACGTGCCTTAGGCATGCTGCAAGGAGGCATGAGGAATGCAGATTTGGCCAGGGCATGCCTAAGACAGCGGTACAGGGAGACAGGACAGACAGCTGATCATCCTCGCAGTGGCAGACCACGTGTAACAACACCTGCACAGGATCGGTACATCCGAACATAACACCTGCGGGACAGGTACAGGATGGCAACAACAACTGCCCGAGTTACACCAGGAATGCACAATCCCTCCATCAGTGCTCAGACTGTCCGCAATAGGCTGAGAGAGGCTGGACTGAGGGCTTGTAGGCCTGTTGTAAAGCAGGTCCTCACCAGACATCACCGGCAACAACGTCGCCTATGGGCACAAATCCACCGTTGCTGGACCAGACAGGACTGGCAAAAAGTGCTCTTCACTGACGAGTCTCAGTTTTGTCTCACTAGGAGTGATGGTCGGATTCGCGTTTATCATCAAAGGAATGAGCGTTACACCGAGGCCTGTACTCTGGAGCGGGATCGATTTGGAGGTGGAGGGCACGTCATGGTCTGGGGCGGTGTGTCACAGCATCATCGGACTGAGTTTGTTGTAATTGCAGGCAATCTCAACGCTGTGCGTTACAGGGAAGACATCCTCCCCCCTCATGTGGTACCTTTCCTGCAGGCTCATCCTGACATGACCCTCCAGCATGACAATGCCACCAGCCATACTGCTCGTTCTGTGCGTGATTTCCTGCAAGACAGGAATTTCAGTGTTCTGCCATGGCCAGCGAAGATCCTGGATCTCATTCCCATTGAGCACGTCTGGGACCTGTTAGATCAGAGGGTGAGGGCTAGGGCCATTCCCCCCAGAAATGTCCGGGAACTTGCAGGTGCCTTGGTGGAAGAGTGGGGTAAACATCTCACAGCAAGAACTGGCAAATCMGGTGCAGTCCATGAGGAGGAGATGCACTGCAATACTTAATGCAGCTGGTGGCCACACCAGATACAGACTGTTACTTTTAATTTTGACCCCCCCAGTTCAGGGACACATTATTCAATTTCTGTTAGTCACATGTCTATGGAACTTGATCAGTTTTTATGTCTCAGTTGTTGAATCTTGTTATGTTCATACAAATATTAACACATGTTAAGTTTGCTGAAAATATATGCAGTTGACAGTGACAGTTTCTTTTTTTTCTGAGTTTATGTGTATACTTACATTATACAGACTAATTGGTCAGAATAAGTGTAAAAGAGGCCATCCAGATCAGGAGGATATCTGGTAAATGTGGGAATAATATAGGCCTACCAATATCAAACAAGCCAAAACAGAATTAGCATCTTTAATTTCACACATACTGTATGTGTACAGCATGTGTATGTGTGTCTGTGTTTGTGTAGACTGGCAGTGCTTGCTGGGGGCATTTATCAGCCAGTGGCCTTCTCCTTCCCCCCCGTCTCTTTTCCCCCATCTTTCTATCTCTCCTTATCCCTCCCTGTCTACTCTCTCTCCCTCCCCCTACTCTCCCTCCTTCCTCCCTTCATTTCTCTCTGTCATGTGTCTGTGAGAGAGAATGAGARGAGAGACAGGTGCCAAGCAACGCTACTCCCTCTCCCCCTCAACTTCTATCTAGCTAGCTAGATGCTCTAAATGCAGTCTCAATTACTGCATATCAAACTGTTACTAAGAACCTGAGGTTTAAATGTATTCAAGTTTAATATAGTTTTACCAAATTGAGAGAGAGAGACAGAGGTGTGGTGAGAGAGGAGAAAATCGCCAGCATAGCCAGCCAAGCAGAACACCCCACTCTCTCCCTCAGTAAGCTAGCTAGCAATGTGCAGGCTGTTAGCTGAATGCTGACGCTTAGCTGAACCATAGCTAGATAGGAGCTCTTAGGCTTACACTAGCATACTAAAGTTGCCTTAGAAAAAAACAGGCTTCATTTTATCAACAGTGCCTTCAGTGCCTTATTCCACATTTTGTTGTGTTACAGCCGGAATTCAAAATGTATTAAATATATTTATTTTCTCACTAATCTACACACAATAACTAATAATGAGAAAGTGAAAACAAGTTTTTAGAAGTGTTTGCAAATTTATTGAAAATGAAATTAAGAAATATKTAATTTACTTAAGTATTCACACCCATGAGTCAATATTTTGTAGAAGGACCTTTGGTAGTGATTACAGCTGTGAGTCTTTCTAGGTAAGTCTCTAAGTGCTTTTCACACCTGGATAGCACAACATTTGCCAATTTATTATTTTCAAAATTCTTCAAACTATGTCAAATTAGTTATTTGGTCTTATATTTTAAAGCAGATTTAAGTCAACACTGTAACTCGGCCACTCAGGAACATATACTGTCTTCTTGGTAAGCAACTCCAGTGTAGATTTGGCCTTGTGCTTTAAGTTATTGTCCTGCTGAAAGGTGAATTAATCTCCCAGTGTCTAGTGGAAATCAGACTGAATCAGGTTTTCCTCTYGAATTTTTCCTCTGCTTAGCTCCATTCTGTTTCTTTTTTACCCTGAAAAACTCCCCAGTCCTTAATGATTACATGCATAGCCAAAACATGATGCAGCCACCACTATGCTTGAAAATATGGAGAGTGGTACTCAGTAATGTGTTGTATTCGATCTTCCCCAAACATAACACTTTGTATTTGTAACGTCTGCTTTCAACTCACACCCTCAAACACGTAGATCCCCTGAACACAGCTCACTTTCCAGCTCACACTCTCAAACACCTAAATCCCCTGAACGCAGCTCACTCTCCAGATCTCAATCACCTGAATTCTAATCAACTATTCACACACATGTACGTCATTATCACACACTATGTAGTTCAGTTCTTTGCACCCCATCACTATGAGGTAATGTTTGTTTTGTGACACATCTTTCGGAGCGCTGGGGTTCCCGTGATTTACTCCTCCCGTGTATGATAGTTTTTGGAAGCCTCAATAACGCCTTTTGCCTATTCCCTGCCTGTACTTTAGCCTATCGGATTTCCTGTTACCTACTTATTGCCTGATCTCCCGGACTATGTRACTAGCCTTTTCCCTGCCTGTACTGTTGCGGAGTAACTACAATGTTGTTGATCCATCCTCAGTTTTCTCCTATCACAGCCATTAACTCTGTAACTGTTTTAAAGTCACCATTTGCCTCATGGTGAAATCCCTGAGCGGTTTCCTTCCTCTCCAGCAACTGAGTTAGGAAAGAAGCCTGCATCTTTATTATTATATATATATTTTTTATATATTTTCCTTTATTATTTTCTGCTAACCCTACCCARCCCTCTCCTAATTGGAGTAAACTAATGGACAACAACACCTAGGCTTCTACTTCCAGTTTATACATGCTATGTACCTTTTACAGACACAATACACCTTACAACAGTCATCTTTTGTTTGTTTTTAATCCCTTTTTAATCCTTCAGCTACCATCAACCCCTCCCATCCATCTCTGAAGCCAATCCAACTTGAATTCTATTTTACAGGAGATATCTTGTTGTTTCTATTAAAATGTATTTTAGTAAGATATGTATACAGAGTATGTCCACATCACCATCTGACCATTTTATTGGTCAACTAAACGGTAATGTAAAAGTTGTATTTTTTTGTGATCCAATAGATAATATAGTAAATTTATCAACATTTTGGATGTAATCCAGAGAGGTTAAAKAAGTATCTAGATCCTCTGAGGCTGTGGAGGGATCCAAATTGTGGATAAAAAAAAACATGAATCATCAGTGTACACCTTTGTTTTTAAGACCTTGATTTCTAACCCCTTGATATTATTGCTGGATCTGATTTTAATGGKTAACATTTCGATGGCCATATTAAATAGATATGCCAATAGTGGACAACCTTGTTTTACTCCTCTTGACAGTCTAATACTTTCAGAGAAGTAGCCATTATTTTCTATTTTACACCTAGGGTTACTTTACATAACTAACCCATTTTATAAGAGATTCTCCAAAATTGAAATATTCCAGGCATATATAAATTCCAGTCGTACTTTATCAAAAGCCTTTTCAAAGTCAGCTATGAATTCCAGGCCTGGTTTCTCAGATATTTCATAGTGTTCTATTGTTTCCAGTACATGTCTTCTCCAATGTATCGTCCATGTGAAAAACCTGTCTGATTAGGATGATAATATCCAACAATACCTTTTTAATTCTATGCACTATGCATTTTGCGCAAATTTTTTCATCACCACACTGAAGTGTAAGGGGCCTCCAATTTTTTTAATGGACCGGATCTTAATATTTACCACTTGGATCCTGTTTCATAAATAATGAAATCAGACATTCTTGTTGAGTATCTGATAATATATCGTTTTTATAGGAGTGGTTAAAACATGCTAATAGCAGTCCTCTAAGTACATCAAAAAAGGTTTGGTATACCTCCACTGGTATGTCATCCAACCCAGGAGTTTTCCTGGACTTAAATGTTCCTCCTCTGCAATTTGGCCTTCACACGAGTCTTTCTGTACAGCTGTTCATTTTACATTATTCATATAAAAAAATCCATACAGTTATCTTTGGTTAGTGGAGATGGAGGAGACTGAAACGAAAACATGAGCTTAAAGTACTTTGCATCCTCTTTCAAAATATTGTTTGGTGAATCATGGGTGACTCCATCATTTGTCACAAGTTTCAATCAATTATTGTTGGTAGCATGTCTAAGATAAAAAAATGTATTTGGTGCATTTTTCCCCATGTTCCATCCAGTTCGCATAATTTTTTTTATAATATATACACTTGCTCTTTCTTGAATAAGTTCCTCCATTTAAAAAAAAAAATCTAGCTTATTCTGTGCCTCTATGGTACAGTTTTTATTGCTATCTGTCTGTACTATTAGTCCTTCCATTTCCTTTGTTAATATGGTCTATTTTGACCTAAATTGCTTTTGTTTTATTGATGAGTTCTGAAATGCATGGCCTCTAAAGGCACATTTAAAAGTGTCCCAGAAAATAAGGAGATCTTCTGTACCTATGTTAATGTCCTTTATAAATTCTTCTGTCCTAGTTAAAAACAATTTACCATCCAATATCCTCGCACACGTGGAAATACTGTAAGAGTAATATATAAGCCAATTTTTTTGATGGTCTGACCGTATTCTGTCCCCTATCAACACTTCTTTTTACTTTTGGTGCCAGCAAGAATGATATAAGAAGGTAGTCAAGACAACTAGCTTGATTGAGCCTCCGCCATCTCACTAGGTCAGGATATTTAAGCCTCCATATATCCACGAAATACACAAATAAACTCAGCAAAAAAATAAATGTCCTCTAACTGTCAACTGCGTTTATTTTCAGCAAACTTAACATGTGTAAATATTTGTATGAACATAACAAGATTCAACAACTGAGACATAAACTGATCAAGTTCCACAGACATGTGACTAACAAAATTTGAATAATGTGTCCCTGAACTGGGGGGGTCAAAATTAAAAGTAACAGTCTGTATCTGGTGTGGCCACCAGCTGCATTAAGTATTGCAGTGCATCTCCTCCTCATGGACTGCACCAGATGTGCCAGTTCTTGCTGTGAGATGTTACCCCACTCTTCCACCAAGGCACCTGCAAGTTCCCAGACATTTCTGGGGGGAATGGCCCTAGCCTRCACCCTCTGATCCAACAGGTCCCAGACGTGCTCAATGGGATTGAGATCCGGGATCTTCGCTGGCCATGGCAGAACACTGAAATTCCTGTCTTGCAGGAAATCACGCACAGAACGAGCAGTATGGCTGGTGGCATTGTCATGCTGGAGGGTCATGTCAGGATGAGCCTGCAGGAAAGGTACCACATGAGGGGGGAGGATGTCTTCCCTGTAACGCACAGCGTTGAGATTGCCTGCAATTACAACAAACTCAGTCCGATGATGCTGTGACACACCGCCCCAGACCATGACGTGCCCTCCACCTCCAAATCGATCCCGCTCCAGAGTACAGGCCTCGGTGTAACGCTCATCTCCTTTGATGATAAACGCAAATCCACATACTCCTGTGAGACAAACCGGACTCGTCAGTGAAGAGCACTTTTTGCCAGTCCTTCTGGTCCAGCACGCGTGGTTTTTGCCCATAGGCGAGTTGTTGCCGGTGATGTCTGGTGAGGCCTGCCTTACAACAGGCCTACAAGCCCTCACTCCAGCCTCTCTCAGCCTATTGTGGACAGTCGAGCACTGATGGAGGGATTGTGCGTTCCTGGTGTAACTCGGGCAGTTGTTGTTGCCATCCTGTACCTGTCCCGCAGGTGTGATGTTCGGATGTACCGATCCTGTGCAGTGTTGTTAAGGTGGTCTGCCACTGCGTGCTTCACAGTAGGTATGGTGTTCTTTGGATGCAACTCAGCATTCTTTGTCCTCCAACACAGACGAGTTGAGTTTTTACCAAAAAGTTATAATTTTGGTTTCATCTGACATATGACATTCTCCCAATCTTCTTCTGGATCATCCAAATGCTCTCTAGCAAACTTCAGACGGGCCTGGACATGGTACTGGCTTAAGCAGGGGACACGTCTGACACTGCAGGATTTGAGTCCCTGGCGGCGTAGTGTTTACTGATGGTAGGCTTTGTTACATTGGTCCCAGCTCTCTGCTGGTCATTCACTAGTCCCCGTGTGGTTCTGGGATTTTTGCTCACCGTTCTTTTGATCATTTTTGACCCACGGGGTGAGATCTTGCGTGGAGCCCAGATCGAGGGAGATTATCAGTGGTATGTATGTCTTCCATTTCCTGATAATTCTCCCACAGTTGATTTCTTCAAACCAAGCTGCTTACTATTGCAGATTCAGTCTTCCCAGCCTGGTGCAGGTCTACAATTTTGTTTCTGGTGTCCTTTGACAGCTCTTTGGTCTTGGCCATAGTGGAGTTTGGAGGTGGACTGTTTGAGGTTGTGGACAGTGTCTTTTTATACTGATAACAAGTTCAAACAGGTGCCATTAATACAGGTAACGAGTGGAGGACAGAGGAGCCTATTAAAGAAGAAGTTACAGGTCTGTGAGAGCCAGAAATCTTGCTTGTTTGCAGGTGACCAAATACTTATTTTCCACCATAATTTGCAAATAAATTCATAAAAAATCCTACAATGTGATTTTCTGGATTTTGTTTTCTCATTTTGTCTGTCATAGTTGAAGTGTACCTATGATGAAAATTACAGGCCTCTCTCATCTTTTTAAGTGGGAGAACTTGCCAATTGGTGGCTGACTAAATACTTTTTTTTGCCCCACTGTATACAGTACCAGTCAAAATGTTGTACATTGTAGAATAATCCTGAAAACATCAAAACAATGAAATAACACATATGGAATCATGTAGTAACCAAAAAAGTGTTAAAAGATCAAAATATATTATATAATTTGAGATTCTTCAAAGTGGCCACCCTTTGCCTTTGTCACGCCCTGACCTTAGAGAGCCTTTTTATGTCTCTATTTGGTTGGTCAGGGTGTGATTTGGGTGTGGGCATTCTATGTTTTTGTTTTCTATAATTTCGTATTTCTATGTTTTGGCCGGGTATGGTTCTCAATCAGGGACAGCTGTCTATCGTTGTCTCTGATTGGGAACCATACTTAGGTAGTCCTTTTCCCTCCTTTCAGGGTGGGAAGTTAACTTTGTTTGTGTCACATAGCCCTTAAGCTTTACGGTTGTTTTGTATTGTTTATTGTTTTTGTCGGCGTCATTTCTAATAAAAAGGAATATGTACGCTCAACACGCTACGCTTTGGTCCGCTTCTTACGACGGCCGTGACAGCCTTGATCATAGCTTTACATACTCTTGGCATTCTCACAACCAGCTTCACCTGGAATGCTTTTCCAAAGGTCTTGAAGGAGTTCCCACATATTCTGAGCACTTGTTGGCTGCTTTTCCTTCACTCTGCGGTCCAACGCTTCCCAAACCATCTCAATTGGGTTGAGTTCGGGTGATTGTGGAGGCCAGGTCATCTGATGCAGCACTCCATTATTTTCCTTGGTCAAATAGCCCTTACACTACCTGTAGGTGTGTTGGTTCATTGTCCTGTTGAAAAAAAATAAAAACATAGCTCACAAGAAACTGGGACCCATCCATTCGAAGAGAGCACACAGTACCACCCACAAAACAGAAGCAGATCAACCAGCAAAAGCAAGACGCCTGTATCTTTGTAGGGACTGGGTGTATTGTTACACCCTCCAAAGTGTAATTATTAACTTCACCACGCTCAAAGGGTTGTTCAATGTCTGCTTTTTTACCCATCAACCAATAGGTGCCSTTCTTTGCAAGGCATTTGTAAACCTCCCTGGTCTTTGTCTTTGTGTTTGAAATCCACTGCTCGACTGAAGGACCTTAGAGAGAAATGTACAGTGCCTTTGGAAAGTATTCAGACACTTTCACTTTTTAAAAATATTGTTACGTTACTAAAATMTATTATATTGTTTTTTTCCCTCATCAATCTACACAAAATACCCTATAATGACAAAGTAAAAACAGGTTTTTAGTAATGTATTAAAAATAAAAAACAGATATCACATTTACATAAGTATTCAGATCCTTTACTCAGTACTTTGTCAAAGCACCTTTGGCAGTGATTACAGCCTTGAGTCTTCTTGGGTATGACGCTACAAGCTTGGCACACTTGTATTTTGGGAGATTCTCACATTTTTCTCCGCAGATCATCTCAAGCTCTTTTATTGTCCTGTTATTGTGCTGCTGAAAAGTGAATTTGTCTGCCATGCTTTACCGTAGGGATGATACCAGGTTTCCTCCAGACGTGACGCTTGGCATTCAGGCCAAAGAGTTCAATCTTGGTTTCATCAGACCAGAGAATCTTGTTTCTCATGGTCTGAGAGTCTATAGGTGACTTTTGGCAAACTCCAAGCAGGCTGTTATGTGCCTTTTACTGAGGAGTGGTTCCGTCAGGCCACTCTGCCATAAAGGCCTGATTGGTGGAGCGCTGCAGAGCTGGTTGTCCTTCTGGAAGGTTCTCCTTTCTCCACAGAGGAACTCTAGAGCTCTGTCAGTGACCATCGGGTTCTTGGGCACCTCCCTGACCAAGGCCCTTCTCCCCCGATAGCTCAGTTTGGCGAGGCGGCCAGCTSTAGGAAGAGTCTTGGTGGTTCCAAACTTCTTCCATTTAAGAATGATGGAGGCCACTGTGTTCTTGGGAACCTTTAATGTTTTTTTGGTTTTTGTACCCATTTTTCTCCTCAATTTCATGATATTCAATTGATAGTTAGTATTATCCCATCGCTGCGACTCCCGTAAAGACTCGGTAGAGGCGAAAGTCGAGAGCCACGTGTCCTCCAAAACACGATCCTGCCAAGCCACACTGCTTCTTGATACACTGCTCGCTTTTCATTTGTTTTATTTCACCTTTATTTAACCAGGTAGGCCAGTTGAGAACAAGTTCTCAATTACAACTGCGACCTGGCCAAAATAAAGCAAAGCAATGCGACAAAAATATCAACACAGAGTTACACATAAACAAACGTACAGTTAATAACACAATATATATATTTTGGGGAAAAATCTATGTACAAATCTATGTAGAGTGTGTGCAAATGTAGAAGAGTAGTGAGGTAGGCAACAAATATGCCATAGAWCCGGAGGTGGCTTAACCCAGAAACTAGCCACAGCAATGTGTCGGAGGAAACACCGTTCAACTGGCGACCTTGTCAGCATGCATGCGCCCAACCCGCCACAGGAGTCGCTAGAGCGCGATGGGACAAGGACATCCCAAACCCTCCACTAACCCGGACAACACCGGGCCAATTGTGCGCCGCCTCATGGGTCTCCCGGTTGCGGCCGGCTGCAACACAGCCCAGGATTGAACACGGATCTGTAGTGATGCCTCAAGCACATGCAATGCAGTGCCTTTGACCGCTGCGCCACTCGGGAGGCTTTCAATGCTGCAGACATGTTTTGGTACCCTTCGCCAGATCTGTGCCTCGACACAATCGTGTCTCGGAGCTCTACGGACAATTCCTTCGATCTTATGGCTTGGTTTTTTGTCTGATATGCACTGTCAACTGTGGGACCTTATATGGACAGGTATGTGCCTTTCCAAATCATGTCAAATCAATTGAATTTAACACAGGTGGTCTCCAATCAAGTTGTAGAAACATCTCAAGGATGATCAATGGAAACAGGACACACCTGAGCTAAATTTCGAGTCTCATAGCAAAGGGTCTTAATACTTATTTAAATAAGTAAAACAAAAAATAATTATACATTTGCAAAAATGTCTTGTCGTTATGGGGTATTGTGTGTAAATTGCTGAGGATTTAAAAAAAATCTATTTTAGAATATGGCTGTAACATAACAAAATGCGGAAAATGTCAAGTGGTCTGAATACTTTCCGAAGGCACTGTATGTGTGGGGTACAGGGATAAGGTAGTCTTTCAAACATCATGTTAAACACTGTTGTTACACACAGTGCAATCTCATTATAATTAATTTTCAATTCAGGTTGTAACAAAACAAAATGTGGAAAAAMTCAACAGGTGTGACTACTTTCTGAAGGCACTGTATATCATGGAAGTCATTATATGAGGTGAAAGAATATTGTGACTGAAAACGATAATTCCCTGGCGAGTTGCTTCTTGCCTGGACATCAGTGGCTCAGTGCATTCAGAGATATTAGAAAAGGAAGAGATAAGAATCATAGCGGGAAATTAATGGAGAAACGTATAACGCTCTGCCCAGCAGACTGTCAGCCAATTGTATTCACGTTGTCATGCGGTTGCTAAGCTAATCGTCTCGCAATCCCTTCTAAAAGTTAGGGTATGAGTCGAGAAACATGCCTATTTTCCTCAAACATTATAATAACAGTTGATATTTAAACTAGGGCAACAATTTCATAATGTAACATGCTGTTACTACAATTTCAGGTAAAAACCTAATAAAACAGCTGTTTCAGCTGTTTCAAAAACGAGTCCCTGAAAATTGTGTTATTGAAAAGGTTGACTGGAGGTTTTGACTGGTTCAGAGTTCAAAGTGCTACCATGGCACATTGATACGAATGCAGATGAAATGAGGAGATGAATCAGGAAACCAAATTGTGTGGTTTTAATGCACACAAACACAGGAGCACATGGGGAAAGGTTGCAGGATAAATTTGTGGTTTRGTTTGATACCGGAGCTCCAAAGCATGCGTCGAAATCACAAAGTATTTTACTTCACAGCAGTGTGCTGATGCTTGTATAACTTTAACAGAAGCGCGTGATCAATGTGATCCGAAGCTTCTTTTTGTCAAGCAACCACCTGATTGGTTTTGTGTTAGCTTCAGTAGAAGACAAAAAGGCTATCCTGCACACATGCTATGGTGTGTGGGATGTCATCAATAATTTGGCTGCTCTAAATTCTTTTGACCAGCGGTACCACTAGGGTACACTGTGTTGATCAAAGCATAGAGTACTGAACCTATTTTCAACACAATTGGCTGGAAAGTGTCAATGTTTCAGAAAGTTCTGTTTCCCCGTCACTAAAAGTACTCAGTCACTCACAACATGCAAGGAAACCATAAGATGGCCACTCCATGCATTCACCAACAACAATAAGGAAGATGTGAGGCAAAAACTGCTGCTTAAATAGTCAAGGGTGCTAATGAGTAGAGTGGAGACAAGTGAGGTGAGTAGCAAGGGAGGGGCGTGGCCAGAATAGAGGGAAAACCTGGGCTGTGTTCAGAACGTTTTTACATTCTGGAACATTCAATAAAACGGAAATGGTGTACTGAATGGCCAGTTGAAAAACAGAGAGGGGAATGCTGTCAGCATGGCCACTGCCCTTTAAATACGCCACTCATTGCTTCATTCCACACCCACCACTCGCCACACCCATATGCAAATGAAATACTGTAGTAATACTATAGTTAAAAAACTGTAGTGTTTTTGTAGACACTAGTCTTTTTGCGGACATTACTGTAATATTTACTACAGTGTTTTTGTGCAGATAATACTGTAGTATTTCCTATAGTATTCTTGTCATGGAGCGCATGTCCATGGCTTGTAGACAGTGACACTGAAACAAATTATTGGTTGAAGAAAGACTCTTTATTGTATCTGTTCAAGGTCTCTTCAAGGTTTAGCCAGAAATCCAGAAACAAAAGGGAATGTTGGATTGAGTAGCGCATTCCGTTTGCCAACATATCATTTCCATTTCAATTCCAGTCAATTCAAAAAGTAATCCATATTCACGCTCCAATTCAACATTTTTCTTTCTGAAAAGCATTTAGCAGAATTGGAATTTCAGTGTACTTTCTGAGTTGACTGGAATTAAAATGGAATTGACCCCAACCCTGCACCTATGGTTATTGCTGATGCCCGGGGATATGACTGGGAATCGTAAGTGGTGGTCTTGTGATGATGTGAATTGCAGGTTTTCTTGAAAAAGATGATCAAGGAGACTTGCAGGGCAGTAATGATAAAGTTCTGTACAGTCTTGTAACAGTGTACAACAAACAAAGGCTTTGTTGCATTTTGATGTTTTGCTGTGCGTACTAATGTTTGCAGTGAATGAATTACAGGAATGTCAGACAAACACAACAAACATACTGATATTTTATCTAAAGCAATGTTGAAATATATGATGACATATTTTATATCAAAACAAATGCTGAGTGTTCTCCAAATCTTTCTAAGCATCAGTTTGTGTGGCTGCAGTGGCACTATAGACTAACTAACCCATCCGCAACCTCCCGACTATATATGATAAATTGAAAATCTGAGGCCAGCACCCAACACTAACCTGCTAATACAGAAAATGTGCTGTAGACTATAGCTACAGTAAAAGACGCCTGAACATTTTTTTTGACGGATTTAGAAAGGTTTCTGTTTATAATTTCTGAAATTTAATCTAGACTATTTGTTCGTTTTAATTTTTTTTTTTTTTTACTGTTTGCAATGTGGACAGCAGATAGTTTCATATGCTCACACAGCAGTATTTGGAAACATTTCTTAAACCCTTTATTTGGCTGAACGTTATTACTCTTGTTATATTGTAACCGGCTACCACCTAGATGTTGAACTGCCCATGAAGATGTTGCCATCTACTGGAGGATATCACTCCTTACATGCACCACCACTTTACTACAAGACGTTGATTTACACAGCTGCGATGTAAGTTTCTCTGGATAAGAGCGCCTGCTAAATTACTCAAATGTAAATACATGTAATTGTAAGAATCTCACCACCTTTCAACGTCCAAAAGATAGAAGATAAGCGTTTCCGATGTCATCATTCGGAAAAACTGATGACATCATCTGGGGTGCGTTCAGTTTGATTAAATGTACGCTACCTTGCGTGACTGTTTGTTTGAACAACGCGATTCCCCAAAACGTTCTTGAACAGACATCTCGTGTGCATCATGTGTGCAACTATGTGTGCAACTATGAGCAGGCAAAGGTTAGTAAAGTAACTTTTGCCTCTTCAGTTGGTTAAAGGTCCATTTTTTTCTGGTTAACAATTAAGCACCTTATTGTGATTGTTTTCAATTAAAATGGTCAAGTTAAAAATAAACTAAAATAGCTTCTTAGGAAAGAGCAATTTTTCAAGCAATAATTTAGCTAGGACTGCCTGGGAGTGGTCTGAGTGGGGAGGGAAAAACTGAAAATTAGCTGTTATTGGCAGAGAGTTTTGGAACTGTCTGTCTTGTTGGTATATTAACTAATTTACCGCATAATGATGTCACCAGGGAAGGCCAAAACTCCATCCCAACAAAACAGGCTGAAATTTCAGGCAGTGTTTTCAAACAGCTCTTACACTAAAAGGGGCATATCCTAATTTTCACAAGTTCACAGTATTATTCCAACCTCATAGTGTGGATTTAATTATATTATATTCTTTGACTTTGATTATTGTTTTAGATGGAGACATGAATCCAACATAYAAATGATTAATTTGTAGACAAACTGAAATTTCCTGACAACCAAACACTATTCAATATCACATTTGAAATACAATAGCCTATTAATTTGTAGACAAATTAACAAATTATATGTTTGATTCAAGTCTCCAACTCAAAGTTAAGGCTATCTTACAAACTGTAACATTCAACCTTAAAATTAGTAACACATCTAGGGCCACATTTTGAGGTTACTGTAACTATATATTTCTTCTTATGTAATTATATAAAGCGTGCATGTTCAAGATATTATGCATAGGTCATCACAGGTCTGTGGATATCTTCACAATTGCTGTAATAATCTGTGCAGAATCTCGAACGGCATTGATCACTTGCACCATGTCCGTTAATGTAATCTCAACTGCAATCCATGTAATTTGGTTCTGCTATTAGATGAAGCAGTGAAATCACAATATTCTGCTGTATAAATAAGCTAACTCTGATATTGTATTCCCATTTGAATGTTGTTGTGCTTTTAAATGGTTGACAGCGCAGAGATACACATTCAGTGGTGGAAAAAGTACACAATGCAAGGAGTGACGCCGGAGATGAGACGCAGGTACGGGGAGTCAAACATTTAATAGGGAACAGACATAGAACAAGACAGGAACAGCGTCAGAACATGGGTAACACGGACATATAACAATCAATCCTGAAGCACAGAACGGAGCTAAGAAACAGACAGATATTTGGAAGGAAATTACACAAGTAATTGAGTCCACGTGAGTCCAATGAGCGCTGATGCGCGTGACGGGGAAAGGTAGGTGTGCGTACTGGGGACTTGATTGCGTAATGTTGGGGAGTCTGGTGCCCTCGAGCACCAGTGGAAGGAAGTGCAGGGAGCAGGCGTGACACCCAATTGTCAAGTAAAGATACCTTAATAGAAAATGACTCGAGTAAAAGTCACCAGCGAAATATTGCCTAAAACCAATTGAGAAAATAAATAAGCTTTAAATAGCACTCTTGCAAACATTTGACCAAAATACAATACCCATATCACATTGGAAAAGGCCCTTGATAACTCTAGGGGTGAGAGAAAATAATTTAACTGAGATTTTATAAACTAATAGTTTTTTTCATTGAAGGACACCACCTCACTTTTGTCATGTGTTCATATTATTTATATTGAAGGAAAGGAGAGCATAAAAACATAAACCAGAAACAGTTAATTAGCTGTAGCACAACATCAATACCAGCAGAGGTCTACAATGATTTTCAAATAGAAAGTGTGTCAGTTTGAGGTATCCAAACCATGGACCTTGCATACTCAAAACCCTATGATGGATTGACTAGAGTCCAAGCCATATTTATTCTGATTGGTTGAAGCTAAACTCCTCAGATTTTTCATTGGTTGTTTGAGAAACCATGTGAGAGAAATATGCAAATTGGCTTGATGTGGCAGTTGAAATCACTGGCTCTCTTGCATTGGGAGACTGAACTGCAGAGATAGCAAGAGGGGGGTGTGCCTGCTCAAAACTACTGACACCAACTTATGAATTCATGGCAAAATACTTGAACAAAACTAGTTTTGAAGTGTATTTTGTTAAATCATCTTTGTCTTGGAACCTCTCTCTACATTGATTGATTATATTTATTGAGTGCCACGAGGTAAGGATCATTTATTTTTATTTTTAATGTGGCTCTACAGTAGATATTTGCAGTTTAAGGCAATAACTAATTTGGATGGGTTCTCAATTTGTAAGCAGAATACATTTTGTATTGATCATTTCACAAAGTTCGGGGTTTTCATTTAGACTTTAGGAATAGCATGATCATGTGAGCTGAAAAAAGTCTATGGTTGGTTAAATAACTTGTCTGGTGAAGTAGTTGCAAAAAACAAATGTTGACTGCAATGCAATGTCATAAGACTAAAAAAACATGAATTTAGTACTAGACATTGACATGTACAGTGGCAAGAAAAAGTATGTGAATCCTTTGGAATTAACTGGATTTCTGCATGAATTGGTCATCAAATTTGATCTGATCTTCATCCAAGTCACAACAATAGACAAACATAGTGTGCTTAAACTAATAACACACAAATTATTGTATTTTTCTTGTCTATACTGAATACATAATTTAAACATTCACAGTGAAGTTTGGAAAAAATTTCTGAACCCCTAGGCTAATGACTTCTCCAAAAGCTAATTAGAGTCAGGAGTCAGCTAACCTGGAGTCCAATCAATGAGACGAGATTGGAGATGTTGGTTAGAGCTGCCGTGCCCTATAAAAAACACGCATAAAATTTGAGTTTGCTATTCACAAGAAGCATTGCCTGATGTGAACCATTTCCCGAACAAAAGAGATCTCAGAAGACCTAAGATTAAGATTTGTTGACTTGCACAAAGCTGGAAATTGTTACAAAAGTATCTCTAAAAACCTTGATGTTCATCAGTCCATGGTAAGACAAATTGTCTATAAATGGAGAAAGTTCAGCACTGCTGCTACTCTCCCTAGGAGTGGCCGTCCTACAAAGATAACTGCAAGAGCACAGCGCAGAATGTTTAATGAGGTTAAGAAGAAGACTTACATAAATCTCTGGAACATGCTAACTTCTCTGTTATTGAGTCAGCGATATGTAAAACACTAAACAAGAATAGTATTCATGAGAGCACACCACGGAAGAAGCCACTGCTGTCCAAAAAAACTATTGCTGCACATCTGAAGATTGCAAAAGTGCACCTGGATGTTCCACAGCGCTACTGGTAAAATATTATGTGAACAGATGAAACTATAGTTGAGTTGTTTGGAAGGAACACTCAACACTACGTGTGGAGAAAAAAAGACACAGCACACCAACATCAAAACCTCCTCCCAAGTATGGTGGAGGGAGCATCATGGTTTGGGGCTGCTTTACTGGGCCTGCTTTGCTGCCTCAGGGCCTGGACAGCTTGCTATCATCGACAGAAAAATCAATTCCCAAGTTTATCAAGACATTTTGCAAGAGAATGTTAGGCTGTCTGCCTGCCGACTGAAGCTCAACAGAAGTTGGATGATGCAACAGGACAACAACCCAGAACGCAGAAGTAAATCAACAACAGAATGGCTTCAACAGAATGAATAATGCCTTCTGGAGTGGCCCAGTCAGAATCCTGACTTCAACCCAATTGAGATGCTGTGGCATGACCTCAAGAGAGCAGTTCACACCAGACATCCCAAGAATATTGATGAACTTAAACAGTTTGTAAAGAGGAATGGTCCAAAATTCCTCCTGACCGTTGTGCAGGTCTGATCCGCAACTACAGAAAACGTTTGGTTGAGGTTATTGCTGCCAAAGGAGGGTCAACCAGTTATTAAATCCAAGGGTTCACATACTTTTCCCACCCTGCACTGTAAATGTTTACATGGTATATTCAATAAACACATGACAACATATAATTATTTGTGTGTTATTAGTTTAAGCAGACTGTGTTTGTCTATTGTTGTGACCTAGATGAAGATCAGATCAAGTTTTATGACCAATTTATGCAGAAATCCTGGTATTTCCAAAGGATTCACATACTTTTTCTTGCCACTGTATAATATGGTTAAGTAAAGTGCATAAAGACTGTGTGTTTAAGATGAATACACAATGAACTCATTTGATAAGGGAACCTCAAAAGATCTTAAGAAAAAATATCCAAGCACTTTATTAAAACGCTTTCTGTTTGTTCCCCCTTTCCTCAGGGTGTTCCACGTATTAAATTCATCAGCAATGCCAGGCCCTATTATGCCTGTAGATATTGCTATGCAGATGTACATCACACACTCTCCACCTCTCAGGAGCTTCCTCAGCTCCTATGAGAACTTGAGGGTCAAGAACCGGGAAAACCACTACAAGCCCCTCCGGCCCTGCATTAGCTCCCAAAGGCCCTTGGAGGCCCGGAAGAGCCCCAAGACCACCATAAAGATCCCTAAAGGCAAGAAGAAAGTGGTCTTTGCCGACTCCAAAGGCATGTCCCTTACAGCCATCCACGTCTTTTCAAAGTTCGATGAAAAGCCTGTGTTCTCCGACTTACAATTTGACCTTACAGACCTGGAGAATGCCAACATGGAGCTGAAGGTCAGCACCATGCGAAGCCTGGCGCTGGACTTCCCCCAACCCGCTGCAGACTATCTGGCCTTCCGGAACCGGCTGTTGAAGGACTCTGTGTGCCTGGAAAACTGCACACTGCAGGAGAGGTCACTCACAGGCACTGTGAAAGTCCGAAACCTTGGCTTTGAGAAATCTGTCCAGGTCCGGTTGACCGTTGACTCATGGAAAACCCACACAGACATTGACTGCACCTTCATGAACAACGTCTACAGTTYCCAGGACACAGATACATTCACCTTTGTCTTCGATCTGCCAAGTTATGTGCATCTTTATAATAAAGTAGAATTTTGCATATGTTTCAAGAGCAAAAACCAGGTTTTCTGGGACAATAATGATGGGGAAAACTACATGCTCAAACCCATTGGGTGGAATGGAGAGGATGTGCAAACACTGGCCAAAACCATTGTTGAGCATAAGAAACCAGCAGAGCACAAGAACGGCAATAAACTACTGGAGATGGAGTTTGACCAGTTTGGAAGTCCCCGTTTATCAAGTGGACTCTTTCCTGGGTGGCAAAGCTTGGGCAGAATTGAGAATGGTGCCAACTACTGGTGAAATTAGGAAAGACTTTCATCTGGGGTGAAATGACAACTGAAGAGGTATAACAGGGATGGACTTGGATGGAGCAGGGTGATATAGATGTCGGATCTTAATTAGAGCCAGATTGCTACAGCAGGAAAATAATCATCCACCAACAGGAAATGTGAATTAGTATGTGAGTTATAATTAATGGACATTTTTCTAGGAGTTGGTCCATTTGTCATAAGGTAAAATCTAATCTGAAATATCTAAACTGAAATTAGAAACTTTTGTCTTTTTTAAACCTCAAATACACTACAAGTTTTACAGTTACTGCATTGCAGGACAGGTATCCATCCTGCAACAGGGTGATCAAATTAAGATCCTACATCTGTAGCAGTAGTAGTGACAACTTACTGTATATTAAAAAAGTCAATAGCTGCTTTGAATGCAATGAAGCACATCAAGACAGAAAAAGTGTATGTAAATATGGACCATGGCTAGATTCTACAACTATTTGGCCACCATTGAGACACTTTCTAAATATGATCAGAGGCAGTTGATTTTTATTTGATTTGACATGTGATTCTTGTGTAAAGCAGTTTAGTGCCTTTTCAATATTGTGCCTATTATAAAACAAAAGCCCATTGAAACTTAATTTTGACAATCTGTAACCAGGCATAAGCCCATTTTCACAGTTGGAACTTACCGTAAGCATATGCACTGACTGAGATGAACATCCTGATTTCTATGCATAGAGTATGTGGTGAGATTGGTACCAATAGGATGTCCTTCATATTGAAGGGTTAGACTGGTACCATCCATCTGGGGGAAATCAATAAACGTAATTCAATCAAATATGAATTTATGTGAGATTTAATGGTACAGTAAATAATACAAATGATAAAATGCTGCACACTGCTGCTCATGCTCCCAGGTGATTTTATTATAACAACATTTCAACCCTTAGTTCTTCATCAGGCATCCATAGCCCAGGTGTTGGTGGAAGGTCCTATATATAGGGGCAGTACTCAGTGACATCACCTCCTGAAACAGGAGGTAAAATATATAACATAGGTTCCCAATATCACATTCAATGTATCAAAATATATGCCCATTTGCAAGGAATGTGATCAATATTTACAGTAATATAAACTCAGCAAAGAAAGACACGTCCCTTTTTCAGGACCCTGTCTTTCAAAGATAATTCATAAAAATCCAAATAACTTCACAGATCTTCATTGTAAAGTGTTTAAACACTGTTTCCCAACAATTAAGGAACATGCACCTGTTGAACGGTCGTTAAGACACTAACAGCTTATAGACGGTAGGCAATTAAGGTCACAGTTATGAAAACTTAGGACACTAAAGAGTCCTTTCTACTGACTCTGAAAAACACCAAAATAAAGATGCCCAGGGTCCCTGCTCATCTGCGTGAACGTGCCTTAGGCATGCTGCAAGGAGGCATGAGGAATGCAGATTTAGCCAGGGCAATAAATTGCAATGTCCGCACTGTAAGACGCCTAAGACAGGATCATCCTCGCAGTGGCAGACCACGTGTAACAACACCTGCACATGATCGGTACATCCGAACATCACACCTGCGGGACAGGTACAGGATGGCAACAACAACTGCCCGAGTTACACCAGGAACGCACAATCCCTCCATCAGTGCTCAGACTGTCCGCAATAGGCTGAGAGAGGCTGGACTGAGGGCTTGTAGGCCTGTTGTAAGGCAGGTCCTCACCAGACATCACCGGCAACAACATTGCCTATGGGCACAAACCCACCGTCACTGGACAAGACAGGACTGGCAAAAAGTGCTCTTCACTGACGAGTCACAGTTTTGTCTCACCAGGGGTGATGGACGGATTCGCGTTCATCATCGAAGGAATGAGCGTTACACCGAGGCCTGTACTCTGGAGTGGGATCGATTTGGAGGTGGAGGGTCCATCATGGTCTGGGGCGGTGTGTCACAGCATCATCGGACTGAGCTTGTTGTCATTGCAGGCAATCTCAACGCTGTGCGTTACAGGGAAGACATCCTCCTCCCTCATGTGGTACCCTTCCTGCAGACTCATCCTGACATGACCCTCCAGCATGACAATGTCACCATCCATACTGCTCGTTCTGTGCGAGATTTCCTTCAAGACAGGAATGTCAGTGTTCTGCCATGGCCAGCGAAGAGCCCGGATCTCAATCCCGTTGAGCACGTCTGGGACCTGTTGGAGCTAGGGCCATTCCCCCCAGAAATGTCCTGGAACTTGCAGGTGCCTTGGTGGAAGATTGGGGTAACAACTGGTTAATCTGGTGCAGTCCATGAGGATGAGATGCATTGCAGTACTTAATACAGCTGGTGGACACACCACATACTGACTGTTGCTTTTGATTTTGATGCCCCCTTTGTTCAGGGACACATTATTCCATTTCTGTTAGTCACATGTCTGTGGAACTTGTTCAGTTTACGTCTCAGTTTTTGAATCTTATTTTCATACAAATATTTACACATGTTAAGTTTTCTGAAACCAAATGCAGTTGACAGTGAGAGGACGTTTATTTTTTTGCTGAGTTTTTATCTACACAATATTAAATTAGTTTTTCCAAGAAAGTTTCCCTTTTCTCGGGTGGATATTCAGATTTGACCACAATGTCTCGCACGTTTGGGGGTCTTTAAAGACTATATTCGGGGGTTATTTAAAGATGGGTTTCAATTGTGGGTCAGTATCAATAATGTACCATTGCTTCCTGATAATGTTCCTAAATGCCTTCCCCAATGGTGAGTATTGAGTGAAGCATGAGGGGACATGTTCTGCTTTTTCTTTTACTTTTGGTTGAAGGCTTTCCAACTGTGTTAGCCCTTCAAAACGTTGGCATGTTTTACCCAATTGTCTTTGTACCCCCTTTCCTTAAACCTTTGTGTGAGGTCAGTGGTCTGTTTCTGGTGCGGCTGAATTGACTTAATAAATGGAACTGGAGTGAAGCTGTCACCTCTAAGGATGGTGTTCCTGTCCATAGGTTTCTTATTGAGATCTGTAGAGAGGAAGGTTTTGTCCTTAATAACCATGACATCAAGAAAACTGATTTGGGATAGGTCATAGTTAATGCTGAAAGGAACGTGCTCATTCATAGAGTTTAGATAGGCATGGAATTCCAAGAGTTCTTTCTGGGTCCCAGGGTTTCACCATTTTGTGAATCCCTGGGCGATCTCTCTCCCCACGTATAACCGAGACTCTATTGATTTGATTAATTTTGTGAAATCTGTGGACCATATACCAGAAAATTATATTATTTGTATTGAGGACTTGACTGAACTGGTACTAACCTTGAACTATTTTCTCTTCAGAGGATACTTTTTCTTCCAGACCAAAGGAACAACGATAGGTAGCACTATGGCTCCTAATTATGCCAACCTCTGGAAATGTTTGAAAAACAGGTGGTGCTGAATCCAGACCTTAACCCCTTTCTCTCCAATATTTTCCTAAGTCTGAGATATTGGATGATATTTCCCCTTCATTCAAAAACGTTGATAATTTATCATTGATAAGAGACTTGAATTGATTATGTGAAATTAATGTAGGAGATTATAACACAATAGATCTGGTAAAAGAAAATTCAAAGATAAAAACAACTGTCTTTTTTTTACCATCATCTTTGAAATGCAAAAGAAAGGCCATAATGTATTATTCCAGCCCAGGTGCAATTTAGATTTTGGCCACTAGATGGCAGCAGTGTATGTGCAATGTTTTAGACTGATCCAATGAACCATTGCATTTCTGTTCAGAATGTTGTATCAAGACTGCCCAAATGTGTGTAATTTGTTTATTAATAACTTTTCATGTTCAAAATTGTGCACTCTCCTCAAACAATAGCATGGTATTCTTTCACTGTAATAGCTACTGTAAATTGAACAGTGCAGTTAGATTAACAAGAATTCAAGCTTTCTGCCAATATCAGAAATGTCTATGTCCTGTGAAATGTACTTATTACTTATAACCTCATGCTAATCGCATCAGCCTACGTTAGCTCAACAGTCCCGTGGAAGAGACACAATATGTATGTACACTATTTTATTACTGTGAAAAAAGGTATGCATCTCAGTGTGCACTTGAATGTGTGTTTGAAGTGCATGTGATACTTTTAGAAATAAAATATTGTGCAAAACGTTCATGATCCCTAGTCACTTTTCATCACCTCTTGAGGGGTATGCCTCAATGTAAGGCCTAATAAGGCAAAGCGCTCCTCTTGTCACTGACTGTGAGCAGAACTTTCTATTGACAAACGTTAAACAGATGACTTTGACTATGAGGTATTGGAGAGGGTTGAAGTCAACTCCCTACTACAGCCTCCCCTTTTGGGTAACCCCTAGAACCCTTTACACCTAGGCCAGCAGCATGACACATAAATGCTTGTTGACCGCTCACATGCCAGAGGAGTGCTGAAACTCAACACCCGTCTTGTGACACCTTGGCATAAGGGCAGTGTGGATACACATTGATGGAAATTACATAAAGCATTAAAGTTTTATTAAGATAAGTAGTTGCAGTGTGTCATTGGTTATTACATATACAATAGCAATTGCCATTAAATAACCTCTTAAATGTAGAGGGGAGAAGGATAACCGAGTTATATTTTCATCACTCTCTTCTTTCAGAGGTGGTTATATGCCCATGCATTATTCTGTCAGTGGAACGTAAATGAAAGTGTTCTCTGACTCCAGTCAGTTTCCTGTGCTCTGTGCAGACTCATACCCTGCAGGATACATATTAACTTATTTGCCTCAAACAGGAAGAGCCCCAGGATAAGTCTGCTCACCAGCCCCTGAATGATGGGCAAAATACAAGRGTTTTCATTTCCTGAAACTATCTGATAAACATATTCTCTACATTATGGACAATAAAATACACTATACATACAAAAGTTGCTGTTGCTGACAGGTGTGTAAAATCGAGAACACAGCCATGCAATCTCCACAGCACATTGGCAGTAGAATGGCCTTACTGAAGAGCTAAGTGACTTTCAATGTGACACTGTCATAGGATGCCACCTTTCCAACAAGTCAGTTTGGTCAAATTTCTTCCCTGCTAGAGCTGCCCTTGTCAACTGTAAGTGCTGTTATTGTGAAGTGGAAACGTCTAGGAGCAACAACGCCACATTTGCGAAGTGGTAGGTCACATAAGCCCACAGAACGGGACCACAGAGTGCTGAAGCACGTATTATATAAAAATGGTCTGTCCTCGGTTGCAATACTCACAACTGAGTTCCAAACTGCCTCTGGAAGTAATGTCAGCACAATAACTGTTCGTTGGGAGCTTCATGAAATGGGTTTCCATGGCCGAGCAGCTGCACACAAGCCTAAGATCACCTTGCGCAATGCCAAAAGTTGTCTGGAGTGGTGTAAAGCTCACTCTGGAGCAGTGTAAACACGTTCTCTGGAGTGATGAATCACGCTTTACCATCTGGCAGTCCGACGGAAGAATCTAGGTTTGGCGGATACCAGGAGAAAGCTACCTGTCCCAATGCATAGTGCCAACTTGAAAGTTTGGTGGAGGAGGAACAATGGTCTGGGGCTGTTTTTCATGGTTCGGGCTAGGCCCCTTAGTTCCAGTGAAGCGCAATCTTAACACTACAGTATAGAATGACATTCTAGACGATTATGTGCTTTTGGGATGACAATGCCCCATGCACAATGTGAGGTCCATACAGAAATGGTTTGTCGAGATTGATGTGGAAGAACTTGACTGGCCTGCACAGAGCCCTGACCTCAACCCCATCGAACCATGACTACATGTAACTCTATTCCACATCAGGTAACTGATGCAAGAAGTAGAATCAGATTTAAAAAACAGGTGAAAATACACCTTATGGAACAGAGGGGACTAGCACACAAGCGCTAGCACACACACTCTACACACACGTATATTGTTATATTGTTGTATGGTGGTACTATACATTTTGTATTGTAGATACAGTTGAAGTCGGATGTTTACATATACCTTAGCCAAATACATTTAAACTCAGTTTTTCACAATTCCTGACATTTAATCCCAGTAAAAATTCCCCGTCTTAGGTCAGGTAGGATCACCACTTCATTTTAAGAATGTGAAATGTCAGAATCATAGTAGAGAGAATTATTTATTTCAGCTTTTATTTCTTTCATCACATTCCCCGTGGGTCAGAAGTTTACATACACTCAATTAGTATTTGGTAGCATTGCCTTTAAATTGTTTAACTTGGGTCAAACGTTTCGGGTAGCCTTCCACAAGCTTCCCACAATAAGTTGGGTGAATTTTGGCCCATTCCTCCTGACACCTTTTTTATCTGCACTCCAATACCTTGACTTTGTTGTCCTTAAGCCATTTTGCCACAACTTTGGAAGTATGCTTGGGGTCATTGTCCATTTGGAAGACCCATTTGCAACCAAGCTTTAACTTCCTGACTGATGTCTTGAGATGTTGCTTCAATATATCCACATAATTTTCCCTCGTCATGATGCCATCTACTTTGTGAAGTGCACCAGTCCCTCCTGCAGCAAAGCACCCCCACAACATGATGCTGCCACCCCCGTGCTTCACGGTTGGGATGGTGTTCTTCGGCTTGTAAGCATCCCCCTTTTTCCTCCAAACATAACGATGGTCATTATGGCAAAACAGTTCTATTTTTGTTTCATCAGACCAGAGGACATTTCTCCTAAAAAGTATGATCTTTGTCCCCATGTGCAGCAAACCGTAGTCTGGCTTTTTTATGGTGGTTTTGGAGCAGTGGCTTCTTCCTTGCTGAGCGGCCTTTCAGGTTTGTCAATATAGGACTCGTTTTACTGTGGATATAGATACTTTTGTACCGGTTTCCTCCAGCATCTTCACAAGGTCCTTTGCTGTGGTTCTGGGATTGAGTTGCACTTTTCGCACCAATGTACGTTCATCTCTAGGAGACGTCTCCTTCCTGAGCGGTATGACGGCTGCGTGGTCCCATAGTGTTTATACTTGCGCACTATTGTTTGTACAGATGAACGTGGTACCTTCAGGCTTTTGGAAATTGCTCCCAAGGATGAACCAGACTTGTGGAGGTCTTGGCTGATTTCTTTTGATTTTCCCATGATGTCAAGCAAAGAGACACTGAGTTTGAAGGTCGGCCTTGAAATACATTCACAGGTACACCTCCAATTGACTCAAAGGATGTCAATTTGCCTATCTGAAGCTTCTAAAGCCATGACATCATTTTCTGGAATTTTCCACGCTGTTTAAAGGCACAGTCAACTTAGTGTATTTACATTTCTGACCCACTGGATTATAAGTGAAATAATCTGTCTGTAAACAATTGTTGGAAAAATGACTAGTAGATGTCCTAACCGACTTGCCAAAACTATAGTTTGTTAAGAAGACATTTGTGGWGTGGTTGAAAAACGAGTTTTCATGACTCCAACCTAAGTGTATGTAAACTTCCGACATCAACTGTATGTTTATTAAAGTAGTAAAGAGTGAAGTATTTGTTAACATATTCATAGCAAGCAATGACTACATCAATATTGTGACTTCAAACTTGTTGGATGCGTTTGTTTTTWGTTTTTTTGCATTTGCAGTTTTTTTACAGAAAAATCTACAAATCATTTTAGAATTAGACCGTAACATATCAAAATGTGGAAAAAGTCAAGCAGTTTGAATACTTTCAGAATGCACTGTACTACATTGTGTGTTTTGCGATCGTTCAGCCATGAAAATGGCATTGTGGTTGTTCATTGTAATGGTAGATATCAAAACAAAAGAACAGTGTGGAACTGGCAGGGTAGGGAGAGGTTGTTAGGAAGAGTTTATTCGATATTCTGGTGGAACAAACTGTTTTTGTTTCATAACTTTTCAAAGTAAACACTGTTGTACAGAACTCACTTCTGACTATGATAGGCATGATAGGCAAGGAATTCAAGGAAACAACAAAATTAAACTGATAAATGGTCAAGCTTAACCACAGTCTTATCCAGTCTCTTAAGAATTCACTTATGTYATGTGATGCCATTCTTGTCATTACAGCACTGCCAAAGGGAACTCTGTACCATGAGAACCGAATGCCACAACTATTTTACCTACATACAAGGCCGGTTGAAATTTACAGAATCTTAAAAGCCTACACCTAACCCATAATATCAGACCATTTTTATATTTTAAATTAGATTTACAGGTTTACATTGCGTGAACATTTTATTATCCAAAAATTGAGATGTTGCAAATGCCAATAGTATAACATTGGTTAACCATGTATACACACTGCAAATAGCCTATGTCTATTGGAGCCTGTTTGGTTTTATAACCCCACAGTAAAAAAGAGGTCCACTTTGAGTAGGAATAGGGTGGGAGGGGTCTGTTTGCTCAAGCATGTCGCTCCCTCCCCAGTCTCCAGTCCCTGGGCTGAAATTACTTTGATTCCATATTAAAAAAATAAGGTCTTGTTTCAGTGCAAAAAGTGCAAAAATAAAACACTCAAAATMGACAGTTTTATCACTTTATTCAAAGACTCCATCATGGACACTCTTACTGACGCTTGTGGCTGCTTCGCGTGATGTATTGTTGTCTCTACCTTCTGCCCTTTGTGCTGTTGTCTGTACCAAATAATGTTTGTACCATGTTTTGTGCTGCTACCATGTTGTGCTGCTGCCATGTTGTGTTGCTACTGTGTTGTACTCATGTTGTGTTGCTACCATGCTGTTTTGTCATGTGTTGCTGCCATACTGTGTTGTTGTCTTAGGTCTCTCTTTATGTAGTGTTGTGGTGTCTCTCTTGTCGTGATGTGTGTTTTGTCCTACTTTTTTTTWWATCCCAGCCCCCGTCCCCGCAGGAGGCCTTTCGGTAGGCTGTCATTGTAAATAAGGAAATGTTCTTAACTAACTTGCCTAATTAAATAATGGTTAAATAAAAATACATTTAAAAAGTTGGTTCTGGCTTTGACAGTTTTTCACCTGGTATTTTTGGTTCTCTTTCATGTAATGTGCTACCAGTGTTAAGAGGTTTGTCTAATGGTCTACAAGGCATTTTGTTTTAACTGGCCAACACAGTAAAATGCTTTGAGGGACCTCTGTGTATTGGATAGGTACCAGCTTGACAAGCCTCTATGGAAACTTTGTAGAACTTGCAGCTTCAAACAATTCTGCTTGTTTTGTGCAAAAAATAAATGGCAAATGGGACTATTGTAGGCTACTCATACACCTTGGCATGACAATTTACTTTGTGAAGTACATCTTGCCTTGAGACAAATTAGGGATAGAAATTTAAAGGTAATTTCCAATTAAGCCGACATATGCAGAATTGACCGTAAATGCAGTCTCCTCTAATGCGGGAACATTGTCTTTACATTTATATTGTGCTGTAGTGCAGATCTTCACCACTTCGGATTGAATCGAGACCTTTTTGTCTTTGAAACAGTTATTCATGAAAGTAGCATAACGTTATAATGTTCACTTACATTAATGGCCTGTGTAAATTAAGTCCCTGGACATTTAAACCAGTTTCATTAGGTGTATCATTCTAAAAGTCAAACATCAGCCACTGCACCTCTGAGGAGTCCATTACTGTTCTTATAGACTGGTTTCAGTAACAGCTTATTAGAATAATCTACCTTCACCAAAAACTGCATGCAAACCAACATATGAGGCAGGAAAACATAGAGCTTCTTCCTCAGCTCTTAACACGTAAGACTCCTTGGACAACTCGTACCTGATAAAGAACCGTTGAGTTAAGTTGGGATTCTTGGCGTGACATCTACGGTTCTTCAGAATTCTGAAGAAAGTCCCTTTCATAGCACCAAACACCAAATTGGCAAGTGTTAACTAGTGTTGATTTTCAGTGTAACATTTATAGTGTTGATTCAGGAGTGAAATTAAAACTGTAAAGAGTTCAATTAAAACTCAGTAGTGTAAAAGAACCCCAGTGTTGGTGTTAATAACCAGAGTTGAACCAAAAATATGCCCATTATTATCATATTTCCCAGCATGTTATATTGCAGGTTCGTTTTACAATTGTTTGTTTCAATATTTATGTTTTGCATGGACATTGATTGTTTAATTAATCTTATGCTACTCAAAAATAAATAACGTACATTTTCTAAACGAATCCAATCTGTTACTTGGATTTAATGCACCCGTTACTGAAATGGTTGTTCCAGTTAATACCAAATCAAATGTATTCGTCACATACACAGTTTACATTAGGAATAAAAGGTGCAGCGAAATGCTTATGTACTAGCTCCCTCAACAGTGCAGTACATTAATCAACAATCAATCAGAAAAAAAACATAACAAGTCGTAGAAGTAATATAAGAATTAGTATGCAGAGTAATAATAGACTGTATTTACACAGTATTTACAAATATAAAGCGGGTCGTGGAATCAATATTATATAATACAACACCAGTGTTGACTGTGTGTGTGTATGAGTTCTGAGTGTATGTGCCTGCTTGTGTGTGTGTGTGTTTATGGGTGTTTGTAAATTTGTGTGTAAGGGTTGGATGTGTGAGTAGTCAGTGCAAATAGTCTAAGGTGCAGGGAGACAGCTAGGTTTAGCTTTTCAGCAGTCTGATGGCCTGGTGTTAAAAGCTGTCTCGGAGCCTGTTGGTCCGTGACCCGATATTGCTTGCCAAATGGTAACAGAGTAAACAGTCCTTGGCTCGGGTGACTGGAGTTATTCATGATCTTTCAGGCCTCCCTCAGACACCGCTTAGTGTAGAAGTCCTGGAGGGCAGGGAGCTCGCCCCCAGTGATGTATTAGGCTGTCTGCATTACCCTCTGTAAGGCCTTCTGGTTGAGTGCGCTGCAGTTGCTGTACCAGTCAAGATACTCTCGATGGTGCAGCTGATCAAATAAAATAAAATAGTCGTTGTCACATGTGCCGAATACAACACTCCTACCTTACCGTGAAATGCTTCCTTACAAGCCCTTAACCAACAATGCAGTTCAAGAAATAGACTAAAATAAATAAAATAAAATTAAGAAGTAACACAATAAAATGACATAACAATAACCAGGKTATATACAGGGGGTACCTGTACCGAGTCAATGTGTGGGGGTATAGGTTACCAGAAGTAATTTGTACATGTACAGTACCAGTCAAAAGTTTTGGACACCTACTCATTCAATGTTTTTTCTTTATTTTTACTATTTTCTACATTGTAGAATTATAGTGAAGACATCAACTCTATGAAATAAAACATATGCAATCATGTAGCATCCACTACAAGACCATGGTGCTTGCCTACGGAGCTGTGAGGGGAACGGCACCTCCGTACCTTCAGGCTCTGATCAGGCCCTACACCCAAACAAGGGCACTGCGTTCATCCACCTCTGGCCTGCTCGCCTCCCTACCTCTGAGGAAGTACAGCTCCCGCTCAGCCCAGTCAAAACTGTTCGCTGCTCTGGCACCCCAATGGTGGAACAAACTCCCCCACGACGCCAGGTCAGCGGAATCAATCACCACCTTCCGGAGACACCTGAAACCCCACCTCTTTAAGGAATACCTAGGATAGGATAAAGTAATCCTTCTAACCCCCCCCCCCCTTAGAGTTAGATGCACTATTGTAAAGTGGGTTGTTCCACTGGACATCATAAGGTGAATGCACCAACTTGTAAGTCGCTCTGGATAAGAGCGTCTGCTAAATGACTTAAATGTAAATGTAATGTAAATGTAACCAAAAAAGTGTGAAACAAATGATTTTCCAACAGTCTTGAAGGAGTTCCCACATATTCTGAGCACTTGTTGGCTGCTTGTCCTTCACTCTGCAGTCCAACTCATCCCAAACCAGACGGGATGGCGTAGCGCTGCAGAATGCTGTGGTAGCCATGCTGGTCAAGTGTGCCCTGACTTCTAAATAAATCACTGACATTGTCACCAGCAAAGCACACCAACACCATCACACCTCCATGCTTCATGCTGGGAACCACACATGCGGACATCATCCGTTCACCTACTCTGCGTCTCACAAAAACACGGCAGTTGGAACCATCAGACCAAAGGACAGATTTCCACCGGTCTAACGTCTATTGCTCCTGTCTCTTGGCCCAAGCACGTCTCTTCTTCTTATTGGTGTACTTTAGTAGTGGTTTCTTTGCATTAATTCGCCCATGAAGGCCTGATTCACGCAGTCTCCTCTGAACAGTTGATGTTGAGATGTGTCTGATACTTGAACTCTGTGAAACATTTATTTGGGCTGCAATTTCTGAAACTGGTAACGCTAATGAACTTATCTTCTGCAGTAGAGGTAAACGGGTCTTCCTTTCCTTTGGTGGTCCTCATGAGAACCAGTTTCATCATAGCACTTGATGGTTTTTGCAACTGAACTTGAATAAACTTTCAAAGTTCTTGACTGACTGACCTTGATGTCTTAAAGTAATGATGGACTGTCGTTTCTCTTTGCATATTTGAGCTGTTCTTGCCATAATATGGACTTGGTTTTTTACCAAATAGGGCTATCTTCTGTATACCCCCCCACTTTGTCACAACACAACTGATTGGCTCAAATGCATTAAAAAGGAAAGAAATTCCACAAATTAACAAGGCACACCTGTTAATTGAAATGCATTCCCGGTGACCTCATGAATCTGGTTGAGAGAATGCCAAGAGTGTGCAAAGTTGTCATCAAGGGAAAGGGTGGTTACTTTGAAGAATCTCAAATATAAAATATATTTTGATTTGTTTCACACTTTTTTGATTTTGTGTTATTTTATAGTTTTTATGTCTTTACTATTATTCTACAATGTAGAAAATAGTAAAGCTAAAGAAAACCCCTGGAATGAGTAGGTGTGTCCAAACGTTTGACCGGTACCCTATGTATTTTTTTGTCTTAAAGAACTTAATTTGAATGATATCATATTCACTTAGGATCTCACTTGAAAGCCACATGACTGAAAATTAATGAATACAACAACTACTGTATGACTCTGTCACTAGCAAACATAGTCATGTACTGGTAACAAAAATTCACTCAAAAGGCCCCCTGGAAAATATGCAAATAAGGCTCAACCCTACAGTGTTAAAACAACACTCCAAAACCATCCAAAGAACCATAAACATATTTTTGTATAACCTTTTATGACGGTTCCCTGTGGAACCAATAATGGCTCTTTGGAGTTTTAGATTTTTGACATGGTTCTTCAAAGAACCATCCCATTTAAGGATCTTCAGAGAACCTAAAATGGTTCCCCTATGGCATCGCTCTGAAGAACCTTATTTGGTTCCGACTGGAACCTTTTATATTTAAGAGTGTACAGCTACTAGTGAATCTGCCAAAGCCCGTATGGACGTCACATTCTTGAGTGACAAACTCAGAACAGAACAGCTGCGGGAGAGTCCTGTGAAGACGAGCCATTGAGTTCATTTCATATACTTTAACTTCAAGAAAACATGTAAACAACGTTGCATTTAGCTGTTGTTAAAGATGCAATATGACATGACATACATAAGAAACTATAACTAATTATGATGACAGTGATGTTAGTAATGGATGATCTGAGCTATAGTTCCATTGATTTAGTTTAATCTAACCTTGTAAAGGCCATAGAACTGAAGGTGTCTTGTTGTGAATGGCCTCACATTCCCCTAGACCTGAAGTTTATATGTTTATGCTGAAAATATATGTTGTTATTGTCCTTTTCCAGGGTAATCCCTGACACTAAGGTAAGACAGCCCATCAATCCTTCCATCCTTCATTTGGATGCATGTCATGCACCTTCAATGGGAAGCTCACTGCCAGAGCCCAGTCAGAGGATCCAGATGGGTAAATATAGAAAGTTCTGCCAAAAGAGTGCAAAAGTAACCTAAGAAAGTAAGTAGTGACAAGAATGTAAGAAGCCTATCATATTTCGTGCACCAGACACTTGTGCGCAATTAGCCTGGGAACCCTGATGCAACTGACTGAAAAGGTTTCACTAAATCTTTCATTTCCAATAGAATGCTATGCAATGGAAGAACAAAGTACTTAKCTAATTGTAAATGATCAGACAATAATAGATTAGAATAGACTATAGCTGATAGATATGAGGTTGGAGATAGATATAAGAGAGACTGTAAATATAGATGGTTAGGAGTTGGCAAAGGTAGTGGCCAGAAATGTAGTTATTAAGCAATGGACAATGTCGACTGACTCACGACCATGAATCAGTGTTGAATMAAGTTTATTAAATCATTTAAGGTCCTAAAGGTCACAACAAGCATGACGTGCACATGGCCTCTCAAAAGTCCAATCTATAGACAGCAGCAAATCAATCAAGCTGCTAATAGCTTATATACTTGTATCTGGTAAAGTAAAGTCCTATAAGTGTGACATTTGTCTTCTATACTGGAGTAAGTATACTTGATGTGAGAGCTAACCTTGCCTAAACATCCATGAAAGGGTCATTGTCCTTTCCTAAGATAGATAGCTATAGCTTTACATATTTCATCCCCCTACATTTATTTCAGTTGACATATTTTGGAGAAAGATATGGACCACCTGCCCACCTGCCCTTCTGTGTGGATGGTGACATTTGAGAGGGGAGCACTATTTTTGTCCATGACTGAGGATTGGTCCATGTGTTACTGACTGCAGCCATTCAAAGCCCATGCTTTCTGGGCATGATCAACCTCAAATTGAGGTAGGAGAGAGGGACGGAGGGAGCAGGAGATGGTGGGAGAGGAGGGAGGTGTAGAAAGAGTCTTAAAGAGGAACACAGGGCTTGCAATTTAGAATGTTGTTATACAGGCTTTCAAATGACTGTACATGGAAAAGTTATGTCTACCTTCATTCTGTTGTCATTGTGGAAAGAGTAGAGCTTGTTTTCCTTTCCATCAAGCATCAGGAAATGTGAAGACAGAGAAGAGTGGAATTTGAYGTAACCCTTCACAAAAAACAGAGGCCATGTGAGTCTCATCGACAAAGGGCCTTTCAAATCAAATCAAATCAAAGTTTATTTGTCACGTGCGCTGAATACAACAGGTGTTCACCTTACAGTGAAATGCTTACTTACAGGCTCTAACCAATAGTGCAAAAAAGGTATTAGGTGAACAATAGGTAGGTAAAGAAATAAAACAACAGTAAAAGCTATAGGCTATATACAGTAGCGAGGCTATTAAAGTAGCGAGGCTACATACAGACACCGGTTAGTCAGGCTGATTGAGGTAGCATGTACATGTAGATATGGTTAAAGTGACTATGCATTTATGATGAACAGAGAGTAGCAGTAGCGTAAGAGAAGGGTTTGCGGGTGGTGGGTGGGACACAATGCAGATAGCCCGGTTAGCCAATGTGCGGGAGCACTGGTTGGTCGGGCCAATTGAGGTATTATGTACATGAATGTATAGTTAAATTGACTATGCATATATGATAAACAGAGAGTAGCAGCACCGTAAAAGAGGGGTTGGGGGGGTCACACAATGCAAATAGTCCGGGTAGCCATTTGATTACATGTTCAGGAGTCTTATGGCTTGGGGGTAAAAACTGTTGAGAAGCCTTTTTGTCCTAGACTTGGCACTCCGGTACCGCTTGCCATGCGGTAGTAGAGAGAACAGTCTATGACATTCTMTGACAACAAAGATGAGAGGGGCGCACTCCTCACCCCAACCCGCCTTGAGTGGACAGCCGTTACCCCTCACTGGCTACATTCATCTAAATATGCACAACACAATCAGTGTTCAGAACTTGCTGACATAACAAACATTCATCCATTGATACTGACCCTACTTCCACTCTTTTGTTTTCTGTCATATACACATGTTCACCTGTCCTCCGAGGGTCAAGATGCATTTAGAGRGTAAAATGCTGGATGGGTGTACAGKCCAAAAACAATCAACAARGTAATCTGTCTCTTAACGCACATCCTCTGTARTCCAGTCCCCTATAGCAACTAGGACAGGCCTAATGTTCACATGGCCTGTTGTATYAGAGGAGGTTGAATGGACATGAAGAGCATGGCATTTTGGCTAAAGGGCAGAGTGGAAAGCCCTGCTCAGCCAGAACATGCAGTTGATCTGCCTGGTGTAACCTGACCACTCAGGGCTGTGCATAGTAACGGGCAAGAGTCCAACATGGTGGGCTAAGGTGACCGACCCTTGGCTTTAATGATGAGGTGTACACTGTCACCTAAACAGGGGGTAACTGTAGATCCATATTGTCTTTATTCAACTTATAACTATGGTATTGGCTATCGAGTGTATCAAKATGTATATAGGCTGAATTGATGCATGCAGAATATTGATATAGTCTATTCAGTATCATTTTGTTCAMCAATGTCCAGCTAATTTTCAGCTCTCTAGCAGGTAACCAGGCACCKCTGTTGATACTTAGCTAGCCATGCTTTGCAGGCTTACAGTGCCACTATAGTATAGCAGCTGTCTGTCAAAGACACAAGGCTGGAAACGAGACCAACGGTGCCAACTGACATGGCAAATATATTCTCTCAATCCAACAGATACCACAGCCAACATTTTGGTACAGRGTGCAAGCCAATATATAACAAGTTCCAGGTGATTTGATTTGTGTGGTTATATCAGATGTTTGATAAAACATGGTCTGAATGGTTACCAGAGATGACACTGGGCACCTATATTGGCGACATGAATATGTTTAAATAATAAATAATAAGTGAACAAAGACAGTGTTATAGTGCAGTACGTGGTGACGATGTTTTGTAGGCTATAGATATTACAGATATTACTGTGTATTGTTGAGCTGCTTCATTTGGTATGTCTGCTGCCGCAGCTTGATCAGTGTGTCCCTCACAGGAAAGTATCAGGTTAAAAAATAGCTTTCTGGGGTCATAATGACATTGAGCTTCATACTTTACAGTATGATATTCCAGCCTGGTCTCATAGACTATACGTAACATAGTAAACGTAAATCCGAGAACGTCAAATAAGTATATGTTACAATTGGCATGGTTTCATAAGACAGATGGTTACTGAAGGCAAAAACAAATGTAGGGTAATTGAGGGGTAATTGGTTGTGGTGGATTTGGTGGTTGCAAGTTCAAATCTCATTCGAACTAGCATTTTAGCTAATTAGCATCTGTTCAACTACTTAGCAGGTTAGCTAACCATTTCCCTAACCCTAACCTTAACCCTTTTAGCTAACCCTAACCTTAACCCTAACCCATAGCTCTCGCTAACATTAGCCACTTACGTTAAAGCCTTATTCTAAAATGTATTAAATATAAAAAATAAAAATCGACACGCAATGCCCCATAATGACAAAGCAAAATCAGGTTTTTAGAAATGTTTGCAAATCTATTCATGATAAAAACAGCAATACCTTACTTACATAAGTATTCAGACCTTTTTTTCAACGAGACTCAAAATTGAGCTCAGGTGCATCCTATTTSCATTCATCATCCTTGAGATGTTTKTACAACTTGATTGGAGTCCACCTGTGGTAAATTCAATTAATTGGACATGATTTGGAAAGGCACACACCTGTCCATATAAGGTCCCARAGTTGASAGTGCATGTCAGAGCAGAAAACAAGCCATGAGGTCGAAGGAATTGTCCGTAGAGCTCCGAGACAGGATTGTGTCGAGGCACAGATCTGGGCAAGGGTACTAAAACATTTCTGGAGCATTGAAGGTCCACACGAACACAGTGGCCTACATCATTCTTAAATTGAAGAAGTTTGGAACCACCAAAAGTCTTCCTAGAGCTTGCCGCCATGCCAATCTGAGCAATCGGAGGAGAAGGGCCTTGGTAAGGGAGGTGAACAACAACCCGATGGTCACRATGARAGAGCTCCAGAGTTCCTTGGTGGAGATGGGAAAACCTTCCAGAAGGACACCCATCTCTGCAACACTCCACCAATCAGGCCTTTATGGTAGAGTGGCCAGACGGAAGCCACTCCTCAGTAAAAGGCAAACGACAGCCCACTTGGAGTTTGCCAAAAGGACACTCAGACCATGAGAAACAAGATTTTCTTATCTGATGAAACCAAGAGTGAACTCTTTGGCTGGAAAACCAAGCATCACATCTGGAGGAAACCTGGCATCACTTATAACCTGGCCAATACCATCCCTACGGTGAAGCATGTTGGTGGCAGCATAATGATGTGGGGATGTTTTTCAGCGGCAGGCACTGGGAGACTAGTCAGGATCAAGGGAAAGATGAACGGAGCAAAGTACAAAGAGATCCTCGATGAAAACCTGCTCCAGAGCACTCAGAATCTCAGACTGGGGCAAAAGTTCACCTTCCAACAGGACAACGACCCTAAGCACACAGCCAAGACAACACAGGAGTGGCTTCGGGACAAGTCTCTAAATGTCCTTGTGTGGCCCAGCCAGAGCCCAGACTTGAACCTGATCGAACATTTCTGGATAGACCTAGTTGTGCAGTATAGGCTGAATTGATGCAATGCAGAATATTGATATAGTCTATTCAGTATCATTTTGTTAGCAATGTCCAGCTAATTTTTCAGCTCTCTAGCAGGTAACCAGGCACCACTGTTGATACTTAGCTAGCCATGTCTTTGCAGGCTTACAGTGCCACTATAGTATAGCAGCTGTCTGTCAAAGACACAAGGCTGGAAACGAGAACCACGGTGCCAACTGACATGGCAAATATATTCTCTCAATCCAACAGATACACAGCCAACATTTTGGTACAGTGTGCAAGCCAATATATAACAAGTTCCAGGTGATTTGATTTGTGTGTTTATATCAGGTGTTGATAAAACATGGTCTGAATGGTTACCAGAGATGACACTGGGCACCTATATTGGCGACATGAATATGTTTAACAATAAATAATAAGTGAACAAAGACAGTGTTATAGTGCAGTACGTGGTGACGATGTTTTGTAGGCTGTAGATATTACAGACAGGTCCTGTGTTTGTTGAGCTGCTTCATTTGGTATGTCTGCTGCCGCAGCTTGATCAGTGTGTCCCTCACAGGAAAGTATCAGGTTAAAAAATAGCTTTCTGGGGTCATAATGACATTGAGCTTCATACTTTACAGTATGATATTCCAGCCTGGTCTCATAGACTATACGTAACATAGTAAACGTAAATCGCAGAGAACGTCAAATAAGTATATGTTACAATTGGCATGGTTTCATAAGACAGATGGTTACTGAAGGCAAAAACAAATGTAGGGTAATTGAGGGGTAATTGGTTGGTGGTGGATTTGGTGGTTGCAAGTTCAAATCTCATTCGAACTAGCATTTTAGACAATTAGCATCTGTTCCATACCAAATTCCTAACCTAACCTTAACCCTTTTAGCTAACCCTAACCCATAGCTCTCGCTAACATTAGCTACTTACGTTAAAGCCTTATTCTAAAATGTATTAACTTCTTGCAACTATAGGGGGGTGCTGTTCCGCATTAGCATATTTGTGTCTCCAAATTAAACTGCCTGTGCTAAATTCTTGATGCGTACAATATGCATATTATTGTTATTATTGGATAGAAAACACCTTCTAGTTTCTATAGAAGTGTGGAATTTTTGTCTCTGAGTGGTACAGAACAATTTCTACAGCACTTTTCATGACAGGGTTCAGATTTCAGAAATTTTACCCCTGATCTGGGATCTGTTTTTAAGGCGACAGTGAATGCTATGAAGAAACCGACACTGCCTACGTCTTCCTCTGGGTGTCTGTACGTCATCACGTTTTGAATGAAATCGATGGGACATTCACAGCCATTATAAACCACAAAATGTTTAGGGGAACCGCCCTTTCTCGTCGTGCGCCTGAAGCGTGAAGGCCATCGGACTTGCCTCGTTCCAAATCGTTTTCTAACCAGCAATATTTCTCCGGTCATGTTTCAGTCGTTATAGTGTTAAAAACATCATAATGTAGTTAATTTGAACCGTTTATAGCAATTTATATCCGTTTAGTGCGATTTTGAGGAATTTCTTTGTTGTGCACTCTGAAAGTTTGGACACGTTTTGGGTGTTCGGTCGTTGGTGGTGGACATTTCGAAGGACAGAGGAATCTATCGACCAAAAGACGTTTATAACATAGAAAGGATACCATTGCCCAAGATCTGATGGAGAACAGCTCAAAGTAGCAATATTTAATATGATTAAATCGTGTTTCTGTCGAAATATTTTAAACGCATATTTCGGCCTTTTGTTGTGGTAATAGCTTCACTTGGCCACACCCTGTATTGAAAAGTAAGGATAATTTTAAAAAATGTAAATCAGCGGTTTGCATAAGAACTAATTTTGTCTTTCGATTGCTGTCAACCCTGTATTTTTTAGTCAAGTATATGATTAGCTTTCAATTTAAACTAGATCACTCTGATAGATGACGTCAGACATATTGAGGCTTGATTTCCTAGTATTTTTTATTGTGTAACCCGGTTTTGTATGGCTAAATATGCACCTTTTCGAACAAACTGTATATGTATATTGAAAAATGATGTTACAGGAGTGTCATCGGAAGAATTCTGAGAAGGTTAGTGAAAAATAATATATTTTGGCGGTGATTACGTTTATAGCGCTTTTGTGCTGGAATCGATGCTCTGGTAACGTTTGCACATATGGTATGCTAACTTATCGATTTATTGTGTTTTCGGCTGAAAAACGCTTAGAAAATCTGAAATATGGTCTTGAAATCACAAGAACTGGGTCTTTCCATTGCTATGCTTTGTCTATTTTTATGAAATGTTTTATGATGAGTAAATTGGTCATACACGTTGCTCAATCTAGTAATTCTAGTCGATTTGTGATGGTGGGTGCAATTTGTAAACTGTGATTTCTACCTGAAATATGCACTTTTTTCTAACAAAAACTATCCTATACCATGAATTGTTATTTCAGACGTCATCTGAAGAGGTTTTTTCTGAGTGGATATCAATATCTTAGTTGAGCCGAATTGGTGATAGCACCTGAAGGAGTAAGAACTGATGGAGTTAGAATAGTGGTGTATTTTGCTAACGTGTTTAGCTAATAGATTTACATATTTTGTCTTCCCTGTAAAACATTTAAAAAATCTGAAATGGTGGCTTTTTCACAAATCTGTATCTTTCATCTGGTGTCTTGGACTTGTTGATTTAATGATATTTAGATGCTACTATCTACTTGTGAAGCTATGCTAGCTATGCTAATCAGTGTGTGGGGGGGTGGGGGTGCTCCCGGACCGGGTAGAGGCTCGTTAGAGGTTAATATAAAAAATAAAAATCGACACGCAATGCCCATATGACAAAGCAAAATCAGGTTTTAGAAATGTTTGCAAATCTATTCATGATAAAAACAGCAATACCCTTCTTACATAAGTATTCAGACCTTTTTTTCAACGAGACTCAATTGAGCTCAGGTGCATCCTATTTGCATTCATCATCCTTGAGATGTTTATCCAACTTGATTGGAGTCCACCTGTGGTAAATTCAATTATGGACATGATTTGGAAAGGCACACACCTGTCCATATAAGGTCCCACAGTTGAGAGTGCATGTCAGAGCAGAAAACAAGCCATGAGGTCGAAGGAATTGGTCCGTAGAGCTCCGGAGACAGGATTGTGTCGAGGCACAGATCTGGGCAAGGGTACTAAAAACATTTCTGGAGCATGAAGGTCCACACGAACACAGTGGCCTACATCATTCTTAAATTGAAGAAGTTTGGAACCACCAAAAGTCTTCTAGAGCTTGCCGCCATGCCAATCTGAGCAATCGGAGGAGAAGGGCCTTGGTAAGGGAGGTGAACAACAACCCGATGGTCACCATGACAGAGCTCCAGAGTTCCTTGGTGGAGATGGGAAAACCTTCCAGAAGGACACCCATCTCTGCAACACTCCACCAATCAGGCCTTTATGGTAGAGTGGCCAGACGGAAGCCACTCCTCAGTAAAAGGCAAACGACAGCCCACTTGGAGTTTGCCAAAAGGAAACTCAGACCATGAGAAACAAGATTTTCTTATCTGTGAAACCAAGAGTGAACTCTTTGGCTGGAAAACCAAGCATCACATCTGGAGGAAACCTGGCATCACTTATAACCTGGCCAATACCATCCCTACGGTGAAGCATGTTGGTGGCAGCATAATGATGTGGGGATGTTTTTCAGCGGCAGGCACTGGGAGACTAGTCAGGATCAAGGGAAAGATGAACGGAGCAAAGTACAAAGAGATCCTCGATGAAACCTGCTCCAGAGCACTCAGAATCTCAGACTGGGGCAAAAGTTCACCTTCCAACAGGACAACGACCCTAAGCACACAGCCAAGACAACACAGGAGTGGCTTCGGGACAAGTCTCTAAATGTCCTTGTGTGGCCCAGCCAGAGCCCAGACTTGAACCTGATCGAACTTTTCTGGATAGACCTAGTTGTGCAGGACGCTCCTCATCCAACTTCACAGAGCTTGAGAGGATCTGCAGAGAAGAATGGAGAAACTCCCCAAATACAGGTGTGCCAAGCTTGTAGCGTCATACTCAAGGCTTTAATTGCTGCTAAAGGTGTGTGTGTGTTGTGTGTGTGTGTGTGTGGTGTGTGTGTGTGGGTGTGTGTGTTGTGTGTGTGTGTGTGTGTGTGTGTGTGGTGTGTGTGGTGGTGTGTGTTGTGTGTGTGGTGTGGTGTGTGTGGTGTGTGTGTGTGTGTGTTGTGTGTGTGTGTGTGTGTGTGTGTGTGTGTGTGTGTGTGTGTGTGTGTGTGTGTGTGGTGGTGC